>NC_136949.1:6077897-6085397 GCF_949987615.1 Pollachius pollachius
CTCTCTCTGCCAGAGGCTACTACCTCTGCTATCTAGTCAGGGGCTCCCCAGCAGTTTCTGTACTAGCTAGGCTCTGTTTGCTGGAGAGGATTTAGACCGCACTCTGACCGCGACACTGGGTTAATAAACCAGCGCTATCGGACCCCTGAGAGACAGAGAGCCTCCCATTTGATTGGATGCTAATGCTGATTGGATCGCTTGTTGTACAGTATGATATAAATGCTAATAGGTATTTGGGTGGCCAAATTTGTGCGTTTTTGGGGGATTCTTTTGTAGGTCTTTCTTCCATGCCCTTTTTTGAGAAATGAGTTGAGAATACACTTTCAAAGTCCCGTTCTTTGACAAATGCCCCTTTTTTGCATATTACACATTACATGGTATATCCGCTTTCCTTGTATTACTCATCCCTATAATAGCCGTTTTATATTCTGTTCCAGTCAACATCAGCCTGGAATCTAATTTAAGAATAGAAAACCAGGGTTGGCGTAACCTCTAAATAAAGTGCCCCTATTTTCAAATTTCAAAACATAATATCCCCTCTGTTTTGTCCTTCAAAACCAAACGGTGGTGCGATGTAACTCAGCCGAAAAAGGTCTACATTTGATCGTCTTAAACTCAAATCGGCATCCAGAGGAAAACGGGTACCCAAAAACACCGGAAGTATTACCGAACTTAAATGCAAATGCTTCAAAAAACACACCACTAATACCCTGAAAGCGTGTTCCGGGCGCATTCATTCACATCAACTGTGATGAATGAAAGCTATTAGCGGCTGATCCTTTATGGGGGAGCTAGCTTAGCCCCCCAGATTTGGCAGGTAAGGGTCCAGGCTGACGCTCCCGCTACGCTAGGCCGGATTCTCCGAGCAGGGGAGGACTGGCACCGGGGGTGTGCCAGCCTGAGCCCAGCGGGACGCACACCCTGGCCAGAGGAGATAAAAACACATGGTTTCCCCGGGCCCGCGGCTAACGTTTAGGCTTTAGTCGGCATGACTCACAGAGGAGACGTGGTGTGCTAACAGTGTTAACCGCACAAAACAGTAGAGCACACACACACACAAACACACACACACACACACAGACACACACCTGCGCGCGCACAAACACAAACACACACAAACACACATACACATGAACACAAACACACACACACACACACAAACGTATACACATACACACACAAACAAACACACACACACACATACACATACACACACGCACACGCACACACACACACACACAGACACACATCTGCGCGCGCACAAACACAAACACACACAAACACACACAAGCACACATACACATGAACACAAACACACACACACACACACACACACACACAAACGTATACACATACACACACAAACAAACACACACATACACATACACACACGCACACACACACACGCACACACACACACACACACACAGACACTCACACACACACACACACAAACACACACACACACACACCCAAACAAACAGATGTATATGTCCACTGGCGGATTAAAATAAAAATGTATTCAATCTTTTTTTAACCAGATGCGAATAATTGAGGATAACGTCTCTTTTTCAAGGGCAGCCCGGACACCAAAGGAAGCGTAAACAGGCCCAGGGTTAGCTACCCTTGTTTAAACCGGTTTAATCACAACAGGCCCGACAACAAAATCAAACACACTATTGTGTTATTTATAAGAGTCGAAACAGAACTGTGGGGCATTGAGCTGTGATCTGTGTCAGGGTCACCCTATATGAATGAAGGTCATACACAACATGTATGGCGGCCAGGAGAGTGCGGTGGAGAAGGATGCAGGGTTACAACCTAATGGCCGCTGCCCCTACCTGCAGATACCCTTGGGCAAGGTGTAACCCCCTACCTGCTCCTTAAAGGGATACGCTGAGATATCTGTCAATCGAAAAAATATACGTATATATATATATTCATGTACCTATATATATATTTTGTGTGTATATATATATATTTATATACACGTATATATATATATATATATATATATATATATATAATTTAGCAGACATTTTATCCAAAGCGATTCACGGTGGATTTAGATTAGATTAGCGTTCACCTGTCTCCCCCACATTTAGCCGAGTTAATTCCAGTTAATTCCAAAGCCGTCATTGTGCTTCCATCATTGTGGCCATTCACAGTCCAATAGACTCTTCCCTTGACTTGCAGAGTTACAGTAGCTTAGCTCCAGCACATGCGGCGGTAATACACTTTGAATTACTTTCCAAAGATTTCCAATGTGATCCGAACAGCCGCTTATTTAAAACGAGTGACCGGTAACAACCCAACAAGTTTGTAAGTGTGTCTACAGTTACACAGAAGGAAAGGTACTCTGCACTCACTGTGATCATCAGGGTACCTGTAGTAGTTCTAGTGCCGCTGACAGGTTGCCCTCCGCGCTACAGACTAGCCATCCATAAGCCTGCTGAGTATAATGCAGCTGATGATATAACTGCACCAGCGGGACAATTATATCGTCGTTTGCTTTCCGTTAACCCGACGAACTCCCCGTCTGGATGCACAATGGTGCATTTGAAATGACATCCACTGTAAGTCGCTTTGAATAACCGTCCGCTAAATGACCTAAGTGAAGTATATAAGTATTTAAGTACTGTATGTGTGTCTCATAGATCTCATCATGGCCTCTTACATTGTCCACTCTGAGCATCCACACTGCTGCTTTTCTTTTGCTCTCTCTCTCTCTCTCCCTCCCTCTCTCCCTCCATCTGTCCATCTGTCCATCCATCCATCCATCCATCCGTCTTCCTGAAGGGTCTCACGCCGCAAACCGTGAAATTCATCCCGATTCACAATTATGTCTTCAATCAGAGCCATCAGAGAGAGACGGGGTCGGCACGCTCTCTCTTGCCACAGCGGGGGGGGGGGGGGGGGGGGGGGGAGGAAAGAGGCGGGGGCAGTGAGGCCGGCAAATCAAGGACCTTTCTCTCTCTCTCTCCGTCTTCCTGACTCTCGGCCTCTCTCTCCCAGACTGGAAGGAGCCCTATTTATGTCCTCCCGTGATGCTAAGTGACTGGCAGGTTTCAGGGGCCGGTGGAGCGCTGGAGTTTGGGAAGTCTTTTAACTCATAATCAGCTTACTCTCGCTCTCTCCTCTCTCTCGCTCTCTCTCTCTCTCTCTCTCTCGCCTCCCTTCCTCCTCAGCGTGTTGATCCTTCGCCAAACCAATATGATTGCAAGATTGCTGAATAATTCATGGTTGTCTAATGATGTGTCAATCACCGACAGGTTGTTTTTTTTGTTCTGTTTTATTTATCACGCACTACGCCCAGGTTGGCGCGTCCACCCAGCTCGGCTCCCTCTCTCCCCCCCTCTCTCTCTCTCTCTGTCTCTCCCTCTCTCCACGGCGGTTAATACTGCATGAGGATGCAATATTACACGACACTAAGCCTAGCCAGAAGCTCCCCTCATCAAAGGCGTTTTCTTGTTTTTGCTCGCGCGTCGTTTTTTATCCTTACGTTCGGAACGCGTACGTAGCAGGCAGAGACGAGCGGTCTGCCGAGATCGCGTGCCGCTCCGATCTTACACTTAGGTACGCCGTGCACGTTTTATATCCCTTTTTTTCCTTCTGCGCATGACCTTCCCAAGTGTTGAGCATAAATATGGATAAGCACACATACACTCCATGGAGAGAGAGCGTGCGAGAGACAGAGAGAGAGAGAGAGAGGCACAATTGTTACCTATATTGAGCTATTCTCCGATTCTCTTTCCGAGAGGCATCGCGGCAGGTGAAGGTTGGAGCCGCACAGGTCTGTAGGCACCGCCGCACTATCGCAGTCCCTCGTTGACAACAACCAGGCGTTCTGGTTTCTTTATTTTTCCACCCTCCTACTCGGAGGAAAGTTTGTTTTGTTCTTCACATGTCTTTCTCTCACTCACTCTCTCCGACCGCCTCCATCTCCCCATCATTCCCTTCCTTTCTCTTGATTCTCCAAGGTTCTTTTTATTTTTTTCGTACTGTATACTATGTTTAATATGTACTGAAAAATACAACAGAAGGGGACATTTTGTGAGCGCTGTCTCGGAGTGATTGTGCGAGCACGGCGGCCTACAGAAATTCTCCGCCTTGCCCGTTGTTGGAGAGGTCACGGGGGTCATGGGGGTCGCTGGTCGTGACTGTGGTGAAGCCCACCTGGGTGGGGTTAGTGGATGTAGTATGGGATGTCGTCTTTTCAATGCGCGGTCTTTTCATCAGCCTTGCCCCTGAACTCTGTGATACCTTGTCGAATAGCGTTAACAAAGTGCATAGCGGATCAGGAAATGGGTTAGAATGTCAAAAGTTGGGATTGATCAGGGAGGACAATGTTCGGATGGTGATGTCAGGTCAGCAAATACAGTTTGATTTGGTCAAATACAGTCAGAAGATTTTAAAGGTAGGTAAAATCTCCCCAAATCTTTTGTTTTTAATGTGAAACGGTTTCCCTTTGAGTTTCAGGAAGTGTTATTTGTGTAATTTTTATAGTGTAATTTTTGGACTAAAATGTAAAAAGTTGTTAAACAGGGGAAATAAGTTTGGCTTAATTAATGAGTAAAGTATTATGTCTTACTTTAATATCACTGTACAATTGCAAGAGATTTGTTCAGAGCCTGGTAACATCATTGAAACAAACAAGGCTTTCTGATACAGTATGGTTGCAGCTTACTTACAGAGTGAATTATCATTTTTAAATCAGTGGTGTTGTGGAACATTTATAATACAAGATTATTTTAATTGCACAGTGGAATATTCTGTTACAAGGGATAAGGTAAGAACATGGTAATAAATGGAAACAAACAAAACTTCCTTCTACATACAGCAGAGTTTCAGCTTACTTTCGGAAAACAAATATATAAATTTTCTAGATAGCACGTTATTAAACTTGGGCTGTTAACAGCATAAACCTTGAATGACTCCAATTTTAACTTGAATTGATGAGTAATAGAGTAGGTGTTTCTAAGAATTAGCTGCCTACTTTCCTGAGTAAATACCAACGTATACTACACAGTACTTTGTTTAGTGGATGGGTGATACTGGAGGTTTTTCTTCAGTTGTTACCCAGTGATACCGCCGGTATCATTGTTACCTAGTTGTTGGGTAATAGCCGCGGTATTTCAGCTGTAATTCCTCCGTATTTACCTACATATTTACAGTGCTGTTTACCCAATAATATAATATAATTAACCATATATTTACCAGATAAATACCTCTGGTCAGCTACGTCCGGAGTGGATGTTTTCTATTGGCTGATCCCCCTCGCTCCAGTGGGTGGGCCGGGTGTGTTGGACCTTCACACCTCCTCCTAAGGTACCCAATGTGTCGTCGATTTTATGAAAATTGTACTGGCGCCCGGATCGTATTTCTTGAAACTCGTAGGCTGAAGGCCTCCCTCACTCTCTCTCTCTCTCTCTCTCTCTCTCTCTCTCTCTCTCTCTCTCTCTCTCTCTCTCTCTCTCTCTCTCTCCCCCTCCCTCTACTGCTCTCTCTCTCACACTCTCTCTCCCTCACTCTAGTGCTCTATTGCCCTCTCTCTCTCTATCTCTCTCTCCCCCTCCCTCTACTGCTCTCTCTCTCACACTCTCTCTCCCGCACTCTAGTGCTCTATTGCCCTCTCTATCTCTCTCTCTCTCTCTCTCTCGCTGTCTCTCTCTCTCTCTCTCCCTCCCCTCTCTCTCTCTCTCTCTCTCCCTCCCCTCTCTCTCTCTCTCTCTCTCTCTCTCTCTCTCTCTCTCTCTCTCTCTCTCTCTCTCGCTGTCTCTCTCTCTCTCTCTCTCCCTCCCCTCTCTCTCTCTCTCTCTCTCTCTCTCTCTCTCTCTCCCTACCCTCTCTCTCTCTCTCTCGCTCTCTCTCTCTCTCTCTCCCTCTCTCCCTCTCTCCCCATATCCTCTCCATCTCCCTCTTCACTCCTGCTGACTGGTCTCAAGTAGCATCTTTTTTTCGGATTCCAAGTGGCCTGCCTGCCGTCCCTCTTGCAGGGACCAGTACCTGTTGTTAGAAGGCCAAAAGGTGGTTGGTTTGGCTGTCTGGCAGTCTGGATGTCTGCCTCCAAACGCACACAACCTTGGACATGGACACAAACTGAAGTATTATAATGCACAAAGCAGGCAAACTCCCTGTTGCCTCTGTGTTATCACATAAACACACTTGCTTGTATGTGTGTGCGTGTTTGTGTGTGTGTGTGCGTGTGTGTTTGGGTGTGTGGGTGGGTTTTTGAGTGTGTGTGTCATCCCCCTGCCCAACAGCACTCTCTCTCGGAGACAGCAGGAAGTAGTGATGTAGGGATTTGATGAGACTCCCACGGCAGAGAGAGAGAGAGAGAGAGAGAGAGAGAGAGAGAGAGGGAGGGAGGGAGAGAGAGAGAGCGCCGTGGAGAGAAATATATATTGAAAGCTATAGAGAGAAAAAGGAGATAAGAGAAAGGAGGATGAGGAAGAGGAGTGAGAGGAGGAGTGAGGTGGAGAATGAGTAGAAGTAGGAAGAGGAGGAGGGAAAGCAGCAGGAGGAGTGAGAGGAAGGAGCAGGAGGAGGAGTGAGAGGAAGGAGCAGGAGGAGGGAAAAGTGAAGGAGGAAGAGGAGTGAGAGAAGGGAGGGGAGGAGGAAGGGCGGTGCGTAGGGAGGAGGAGTCGGCCGGGGGTTAGGCGGGGGACCTGAGGCGGAGTTGGTAAGTGGGAGGACAGAGGAGGGAGGGGAGGGTGTGTTGTGTCGGACCCCTGGTGGGACCCTCTCGGGGAGCTCCTGCCCAATCAGTCACCCCTCTCCAAACACTCACTCCTCTCTCACCAAGAGTGCATAATGAAATGATGTACCCAGGGTCCTGTAGGTGTGTGTGTGTGTGTGTGTGTGTGTGTGTGTGTGTTGTGTGTGTGTGTGTGTGTGTGTGTGTGTGTGTGTGATTATACTTCTGTGCCTGGGTGAGAACATGTGTGTGTGTGTGCATTTCTGTATGTGTGTGTTTATAATACATCTGTGTGTGTGCATATGTGTTGAGTATGTGTCATGCGGTTGTGTGTGTGTGTGTGTGTGTGTGTGTGTGTGTGTGTGTGTGTGCTGACTATGTGTGTGTGCACAGGAATCTACCTCTCTCTTCTGGGTCAGACAGTACCTCCAGCTACCCAGGGAGGGCTAGGTGGGTTGGGCCCCTGCTGGCCCCGGCAGCGCTGGGGCCTCACGCTGGGGGGGGGGGCAGTGGACTCCCAGGACCCCCTGCCGCCTCTGTTCCCCCCCCCGCCGAGCTAATCCACGGCTCCCCAGGATTAAGCAACTCCACAACGCCGGGGCCCCCGCTGTGTCGTAGAGGCATCGCCCTAGCCCCCTTCAACCCCTGAACACACAGACACACACACACACACACAGACACACACACACACACAGACACACACACACACACAGACACACACACACTTACCTAACTAACTCCATCATCCTCCTTGTTAATCCCCCATGTTGTGAGTGCCTCCGTCTCTGTCTCTCACTCTCTCT
>NC_136949.1:6095397-6197897 GCF_949987615.1 Pollachius pollachius
GCAATGCAGCCACTTACAGCCGTTAGTGTTTGCCATCTCGGGCCCCACTTTGTTAGCTTCCCCCGGAGTCGATCGCAGAGCAGCTCATATGTCACAATTCCACCGACATAACTGATGCTAATGATGATGTCATCACCGCTTGACACACATAGGCCGTCACCGTACAGCGCACCATACCCCAGTTCGGCAGATGAGCTATCTTTGCTTTAAGGTGATAAAAGACAACAGGAAACTGTGGAATGAGTCAGTGTTCTTTTATTTATTTCCGTCTCTTCTTTCGCTGTTCGTCTGTTACGCCACAAAACATACAAAGGCGGTGGCGTCAGGTGGTGTGGTGTGTGTGTGTGTGTCTGGGTAGGGCTGTGTGTGTATGTGTGTGTTTGTGTGTGTATAGGTACTCCTGTGTACACGCATGTGTTTGAGTGTGAACCTCTGTGTTGTTGCATGAGCAAGAATCTGAGAGTGTGTGTGCGTGTTTGTGCATGTGTGTGTGCGTGTTTGCGTGTGCGAGTGCGCGTGTGCGTGTGTGTGTGTGTGTGTGTGTGTGTGTGTGCATGTGTGGTTGACCACACCGCTTTAACCCGGGTGATCGAATGTTCCCGTCAGGAACCGCGAAAGATTACGAGGAATTCAAGCGGAGATTGTAGTGCGCACGTTTAACACAATATTTATTTTCCGGGGGTTATTTTTTTTGCTTTTTTTTTTACGAAGCATGAAATCAAGGCACCACAGCACCCAGGATGGCTACATTACAGCCGTTTCCTTGACAACGCTGGGGAAAAAAGTAGCTTTGGATGCCCTTCAGTGTGTCGCTTAACCCCTACACCCACCCGCCCCCCTCCGTCTCACTCTGTTTCTCTCTCTCTCTCTCTCTCTCTCTCTCTCTCTCTCTCTCTCTCTCTCTCTCTCTCCCTCTCCCTTTCTTTTTCTGTCTCTCTCTTTTTATTGTCGCTCGCTCTGGCTCTCACTCTGGCTCTATTTCTCTCTCTCTGCCGTCTCTCTCTCTCTCTCTCTCTCTCTCTCTTTATCCCTCTCTCTCTCTCTTTATCCCTCTCTCTCTCTTTATCCCTCTCTCTCTCTCTCTCTCTCTTTATCCCTCTCTCTCTCTCTTTATCCCTCTCTCTCTCTCTCTGTCTGTCTCTCTCTCTCTCTGTTTTTAATCATTATCTCACTGCCTCTCAATTCAATTCAATAAACATTGACATTGCCACAGCAGTTAAGTCTCCCTCCCTCTCTCTGTCTCTCTCTCGCACTCTCTCGTTCACAATCACCCTGTATCTCTCTCAGAATCTCTCTCTCTATATTAATCGGGCCAGGTCTTTCCGAGTCCATCCCCTATCCCGTGTCAGGTGATCAGAGTATCGGAGCGTTACGCCCCCACGCCCGCTCCGCCGTGGGTCGGTTTGTGGGTGGTCCCAGGATGTCCTAAGTTGGCATCCCGCCGTTTTGACGGACAGTCACACCCGTACTGAGTGTCCGCCTGGTGTGTTTCCTCTGATGGCGGCAGTCTCCACACTCAGCAGTAGGCTGAGGATCTCCTCATTGTTTCTCACCGCAACCGTCACACACAAGCACACACATGCACACACACACACACACACACACACACACACACATGGAAACACACAAACACACACACATATAAACACACACACACATACACACACACACACAGAAACATACCCACACACAGAAACACATACACACACAGAAACACACACACACACCACACACACACACACACACAAACACACACACACACACACACCTGCACGCGTTAACCGTGACGTTAACCAGGTTAAATTGCGGTTAAATAAAAATGTGCCATTCACCTTTAGCCCAAACTCATTTTTTTTAACTATAATGAGTAGTTAAGGGTTCTAGGCTCAGGGTGGCCTACAGGCAGATGGCAGTCGTTGGGGAAGGAACTCTGGACAGGCAGGGCCAGGGATGTGTCTTTCTCAGACAGTGTGTGGGTACCGAGAGCGGATCAGGTGGATTAGTGAAGAGCAGACAGCTCTCCACCTCTGGGTTTTAATTAGCCTTTAATTTCACTTTGGAAACATCCTTCCATGAGCATCCCATCCCAGATCAACCCAGGTACCGGCTTATAATAAATAATAAACAAAGCGCTCCGTTATCTGGGAATCTTTTTTCTTCTCGCATCGTTTTCTTTTTTTTTTTCTTTTATTCGGGCAGTTCCTCAGCCGCAGCACAGTAGGCAGATTATCATTTAATTAGATTTTTTAAAATACATTTCCTTTCCCAGAATCCTTTGGACAATTTGGCTTCCGGCCAAAGCTGGCGTTGGCCCGGGGAGCTCCTCCACCCAAACATCTAGCGGAGTAATTACCACCACTCATGTCCATCCACCTCCACAACACCCATTTACTCCACCTGACACACTGTGTGTGTGTGTGTGTGTGTGTGTGTGCGTGTGTGTGTGTGTGTGCGTGTGTGTGTGTGCGTGCGCGTATGCGTGCGTGCTCGCGCTTCAGCTGGGTTCAGACTGACCCAATCACTTGCGGGGGATGTCCACCTATCTGAAAGCCTCTCCTGTTCCGTGTCGGACATTACTTTAATCCCCGCCACTCAACCCAGCTGTTGTCAAGGACCTGACCCAGATTGCGAAAAAACGACAAAAAAAATAGAACAGTATCGCTCCTCTCACTCTCTTCCCCTCCTCTCTCTCTCTCTTCCCTCTTCATCTGCCGTAAAACCTATCCCCCCTCGAGGCGTGTTTGAATCCCGGCCTGTCTGCCTGGGGTTAAGCCTGCGTCTGGAGTCAGACACTGAAGCGATGCTGCCCTGCGAGGCTGGAACAGCGGATGAAGCGTTACATACAGAAGAAATCAAAAGAAATATTAACGACACACAAAAAAGCAAACTGCATGTAAACGTGAAATAATCAGGCTGGATAGTGTGGCTCCGGGCCAAACGGTTCCAGGTTTGATTCCCCTTGTCCGTAGCCTAGAGTCGGAAGGAGTTTGACGATTCGCTCACGATTCGATTCTCAGGCGAATATTTTTATATAACATTAATTAAGGAAATAACTTTTCGTTGCGGAGGCATAAAATATGCAATAACAGTCGAAAAGAAGCAATGTTATCATCGTGACAGTTAAGCTATCGCAACGATTCGTGTCACAATGCCTTACACGCCTAGCCTCAATCCAGCTGCCTCCATGCCAGAACGACCTGTATCTGAACTCACTCGGTTGCTTTGGATAAAGTATCTGTTGAATAACTTATAACAACTTTACTTAACTTATAAATACTCTATCGGTGCTGATGACACGACCAAGAAACAAGTAGTGCGAATGAAAGTTAGACAACCTTTCTGGGGTCTAACTTGTGTTCTAGCCTGTGTTTTTAGAACTCAACTACGAGTCTTAAACAGAGAGGGTTCCCTGGGTTCTGATTGGCTGGGCCTCCACAAGGGCTGGGCTTCACCTGGAATGAGTGACGGGATTGGAGGGCTTTGATCGGCAGCCCGTGGACGCTGGGATTACAGCGCTGACACGCTCGCTAATGGAAACCACGGCGCTACACATACGCACATACTCATACACACACACACATACTCATACACACACACACACACACACACACACACAAACACACAGAGACCCACATTAACGCATGCCGGTTCACAACATGCCCTGGTGCGTATTGATGCTTGGGTAAGGGTCGGAAAAAATAATGACAAAATCCCCCAAAATGTGAATACACACACATTGCAAAGCACCCGTTTGACAAGGGATCATTTGGTTCAAGCACGTGGGTATGTCAGAGCTTATGTCTTCAAGATTGCCTCCATGTTTGTTGTTTTGGTTCAGTTTGATATTTGACGTGTGAACACTTTTACGACACAGCCACACTTCAAGCGTGTGGACCCGCGGATGTGTCAGTGCTCCCGACGCCGGGATTGGTCTCCGTTTGTTGGTTTGTTGCGTCAGTTTTCGGACAACTGGGCACTTGCAGACACAGGGTCCGTTTCGAGTGGGTGGCCGCCACACAGCGTTGTGTCGCTTGGCCGCGGATTGGTCGATTTTTAAAGCTGCAGTTGTTGCAGACTCGCAATGCCAATTCAAGGCTTTAGTGGACGAGGTCCAAGCCTTGAGCTCTGACACGCAGCTACAACACTGGAGACTAATACATTGTAGGCGCCCGGCATGTGTGGCTTTGTGTAATTGCTTTACATTGCTGTCAATGTGCGTGTGTCGGTTGGCCATTTTCCTTTCCCTTCCTGCCTTCCGTTCGGCATAAAACATTCTCCTAATCATATCTGTCACCCCTAATACCAAGAAATGAACTAGCAACTGTAAGAGGGGAGAAACATATAGCATATAACATATATGGCTGTCAGTGTGTGCAACAGGGTGTTAAATGGATGCATTTAAGTCATAATGTTATATTAGAACCTGGTTATAGTGTCGCTATATCACAAGTATTCCGACATTTTCCGTCGAAGGGAAAGTGACTGACCTCCATTTGGTCTTCAATTCGATGAGCCACTTCACTTCATTTCTTTGATTTGTAAAGTTATCTCAATGGGACTGTAGCTCAGACTTCCAACTCGGCTGTGAACATTATGCAACGATCAATGCCCTCGTATTCTGTAGACTATATACTAGGCATGTTCAATTTGCTAATTATTTTCTAGAACATCAACAATCAGAATCAATTCCCCCACGAAAATGCTGTTTCTGAGCCAGAACTAGAGACAGATATATTTTGTCGAAGATATGTTTTTATTCACTTTGTCCCACCTCCACAACCTGCCCATGACCTTGCAAGCTCTGTGTTGTCGCTATTGTCTATCTCCGCCATGGCACAAAAAGTCCAAGAGCTAAAACGATGTTGCCACATTGCAGAGGCAGAACGTGGACAATGAAATTCTACAATTCAACAAGGCGCGGACCGCAGACTGTGAGATATTGATTACATTGTACAAAGAACACAACTTGATGAAGGCCCCTGCATCACTTATCACTCAACAGAACATACCCGATGGTTTCGGTTGCTCGTCCAATCAGAACACGCTGCCTCTGTGTAACTTGTCAACAGACGGGGGTTTAGAATGGACCGGTTCCGTCTGGAACACGAGAGGACGCACGGATGGTAAAAACAAACAGCCAAAGACGAGGTTAAGCTAGCTGTCCTTGAAGATGTGGGGACCGACGACGCAAAACATCGGGAGTGTAAGCTCTCGTCGCGGACGTTTAGAAAAGCCTTTCGGAGTTAGAACAATCAGCTGGGACGGTCGATGAGTCCGCAGGCCGCGGCGTTGTGATTGCATGTGGGAAGGGGCTCTTTGATGGCGTGTTTAGAGACAGGTAGCAGACACGCACCAACATCTCAGGTATCCATTGATTTTTAAGTTGAATGAAGCAACGCACTCGACGAACCCCACTATGTAAACCCGCCCGCACACACACACACACACACACACACACACACACACACACACACACACACACACACACACCCACACACACACACACACACACACTGACGCACTCAGACTCTTTCAAGCCGTCACATTGTATGATGTGCAACCTTCATGTTTATCTTTCTCTCTCTCTCTCTCTCTCTCTGTCTCTCCATCACAAACACACACACGCACACACACACACGCACACACACACACACCCACACACACACACACACATACCCACACACACACACACACGCACACGCACACGCACGCACACAAACACGTGCACACAGCAAATGTCTTCATGCTTGTTTTTTCTCCTTTGTTTGGCCCCTCCCCCTTCCTCCAGGTACGACACCATCACCAACCAATGGGAGACGGTGTCCCAGCTGCCCAAGCCCGTGCACTCGGCGGCGGCGACAGTGTGCGGCGGGAAGGTGTACGTGTTCGGGGGCGTGAACGAGGCCGGGCGGCCTGCGGGCGTGCTGCAGTCCTACGTGCCGCACAGCAACACCTGGAGCTTCATCGAGTCGCCCATGATAGGTGGGTTGAGGTCACTTGACCCGCGGCGGGAGGCCCATGGTCGTGTGTGTTGGGAGTCTGTTGGTGTTTGTGGTCCGCCATGTTTTTTAACACTGCTTTGTTTGTTTGCGATGTTTAGGACTGTGTGCTTTTACTCTGTTTCTTTTAATGCATTCTCTCTGCCTCTCTCTTTATTTTCTCTCTCTCTCTCTCTCTCTCTCTCTCTCTCTCTCTCTCTCTCTCTCTCTCTCTCTCTGTCAAACACATACCTGCATATCTAAAAAAACACACATGCACGCACTACACACACTCACACACACACACGCACGCACGCACGCACGCATGCACGCACGCACACACACACACACGCACCCTCAAATGTCATTGTGCACACACTTTAAGTGTACT
Source organism: Pollachius pollachius (assembly GCF_949987615.1). Classification (NCBI taxonomy): domain Eukaryota; kingdom Metazoa; phylum Chordata; class Actinopteri; order Gadiformes; family Gadidae; genus Pollachius; species Pollachius pollachius. Next base: position 6,101,767 of record NC_136949.1, read on the forward strand.
CTCTAAGTGAAATGTGTTGATGTTGCAGGCAATAGAATATGAGTCAAGACTAAAGATTTGACAGTTGACAACGTCAACAACGAAACAAAAGACCGAAAATGTCAGTAGCATTCAAAACTGTCTAAACCCCATCAAGTTTTTAGAGCCATACTAAGTGGGTAGGTGGAAACACGGTAACACAAAGATAACGATGTAATTACCTGTAATTACGTCCATTTCAAAGTTTTTACTTAGAGTGGGCAATGAAATGCTTTTCATGTTGTGTTCATACTTTCTTTGTTTTTTTCAAATGATTTGCCTTAATGAGATAATATAGCCCTACTATAATTAAACCTTTGAATGCAAATGTATGTTCTGACCTAATATCAACAAAGCACACAGTTTAAGCTCATTTCCTCTGAAGTCTCCGCAACGCATTTCTGAAAAATATCCCTCTGCAGTGTAAACAGGCTGTGGCTGCTACCTCACCGCTCCTGGCTAGAAACATCCACTCATGTGGACCAAGAACAAGAAAATCACTTTACCTCATCCCTAATAGGGAACCATAACCTCAAGACCAAATTAGGGAATCAAAAATCGAACCCTAAAACCTAACCCTAATAGGATACCCTAACCGTAAGAACCAAACCAGAGAACCAAAAGACAAACACTTAACAAAGCATTCATGCAAAACCTTACCCTAAAACCAAACCCTGAATACAACGCTAAAATTTAAACCAAATCCTAACCCTTAAACCAAACCCTGAATATAACGCTTAAATTTAAACCAAATCCTAACCCTAAAACCAAACCCTGAACCTAATGCTAACAATAAAACCAAATCCTTACCTAAAACCGAACCCTGAACCTAATGCTAACATGAAAACGGAATCCTGACCATAACACCAAATTAAATTATTCATATATAGGCTTGGGCTATAAAGCCAAAAAGATATTTAGATGAAAAAGTTGCAAGGATGGAAAAATGTAGAAATAAGTGGCAGATGAAAAACTTTGGATAGAATGAGAAATCATGAAAAAATAGTGAGAGAAAAATAACATTTCTAAAGGACGCCTATAGGCAGGGTGCGATTTGTGAAAAAACCAGAGGGGGGGATAATTTTGAGAAACATTTTAAAATGTTTCAAAATGAAGACGGACCCTGTGTATTTTGGTTGTTAATTATTACGATGAAATGGTGAAAATACTTTGGGTGGGGGGGATAATTTTTATCCCCACCGAGGATAAAAATAATTCAGCAGAGGGTAGGACGTGTAAACCAGAGGGGGGGATAATCCCCACCATCCCCACCGGCAAATCGCACCCTGCCTATAGGTATACTGCGGACGTTGGGGTTTCAAACCCAGTGCAGTTAGCCGAGTTGGAAGTCAAACACCCTCATCACTGAACTAAAAGTTCTGAAAGCTATTAGTGTAACCTGGCCCTGGAGACACGGCTTTGCTTTGAATCGATTATTAGGCACAGAGTGTTCCTAATAACCCAGCAGGTACATATTGTGCTCTCTCGCTTTCCTCTTAAAAAAACATTGTGGTTTATGTCCTTTGCCTCCGGCATTATTGTATCCAGATATGTGTGTTCATAACTGCCTTTAATGCAATACCCAGTGTTCCTATTGAATGTCAGAGTTATTGCAAGTAACGAAAATGCGAGATGGAGAGAGTGGAGAGAGAGAGAGAGAGGTGGAGATGGAGAGAGAGGGTTGGAGAGGATGAGAGAGATGATGAGAGAGAGGTAGAGAGAGAGATAGAGAGAGAGAAAGAGAGAGAGAGAGAGGGAGAGGTGGAGATGGAGAGAGAGAGGTGGAGAGGATGAGAGAGAGAGGTGGAGAGGATGAGAAGTGGTGAGAGAGATAGAAGTGGCGATCCAGTGAGAAAAGAGAGTTGCAGAGAGATAAAGAGAGACTGAGAGAAAGAGAGAGAGGGCAAGAAAAATGGAAACAGTAGTGGAGATCAAGAGAGACAAAGAGAGTTGAAGAGAGATAAAGAGAGAGTGAGAAAAGAGGGAGAAGATTACAGCAATGTAGAATAAAAAGAAACGGAGACCATAGGAATTGAGAGGACAGCCCTTTAAAGTACAAACAGATGAAAAGAGGCAACATCGAAGACATAAGCAGCACCAAGTGAACCTCGTATGGCTCACATCTACCTTAAAATAATTCATGCGTTTTAATGGGCTGAGAAAGAGAGAGGGGGAGAGGGAGCAAGGAGAAGCTATGTGATTACAATGCCCGCTACATCTTGCTTTGTTCTCCTTGTCCTTGTCTTCGGTCGTTATGGTAATGCTGCTGTTGTGTTGTTTCCTAATGCCAATCAAGCATTGTGAATGTAATACACACACACACATCTCGAGGCACAAACACACAGTGAACATGCCAGCGACCGACGCAGTGAGAATGGGCGAGGGAGGGCGAGTGAGTATGAGGTGAGAAAGTGAGAGTGTGTCCGCATGTGAGGGATAAAGAGTGTGTATGCATGAGCGTGCGGGACAGGGCGAGTGTGTGAGACGTAGAAAGTTTGTGTGTGTGTGCGTGGGTGCGTGCGGGCGTGCGCGAGCGAGAGAATGTGTGTGTGAGTGAGAGAGTGTGGGTGCGAGAGCAAGAGTGGTCGTAAGGGTGTACGAGTGTAAGGGAGAACGAGAGAAAGAGAGAGAGCAATGTGTGTGTGAGAGAGCGAGATAGGCAGACAGTCATCTGTCAGTGTGTAGATGACTGGGTGTCTGATAGACAGGGAGCCAGGAGATAATAGAAGGGTTTAGGGCTTCCTGTGAAATTGGGCCGCCAATGATTTTTAGTGCTCCGGCGGGGAGCGATTCTCTATCAGCCCAATGCCTCTCTCTACCGCCCCCCCCCCCCCCCCCCCGCACTAATCTCCCTCTTCATCTCTGTCTCTCTCTCTCTCTCTTTTTCTGTGTCTCACTGTCTCGCTCTCTCGCTCGCTCTCTCTCTCTCTCTCTCTCTGTGTGTCTCTCTCTCTCTCTCTGTGTCTCTCTCTCTCTGTCTCTCTCTCTCTCTCCCCCTCTCTGTCTCTCTCTTTCACCCTCTCTCCATCTCTCCCTTTCTCTTTTTTCTCACTATATTCCCCCATCTCCCCTCGTTCTCACAATCTGTCTCTTTTTCAGTCGCATGGCACTGGCTTATCGACTGACTCAAACACAGATGTGTGTGTGTGTGTGTGTGTGTGTGTGTGTGCACGTGCCTGCACATGCGTGCGTTCGTGCGTTTGTGTGTGTGTGTGTGTGTGTGTGTGTGTGTGGACGGCTGCGTCCCGTGTGCATTGGGAGCTTTTGGCCCCGCATGAACCATCTCCCACATGGACCGCAAATGGGTTTCTCACACACTTATCGGCTCTCCCCTCTCTCCCCCAGCATCTCTTTCCCAGAGTCGGAGAGAGAGAATGTATGTAGCATCACGTTCCACCAAAAAACAGTGCTTCCGCCCAGCGCACAGACAGCAGAGGGTTGCTACGCCCCTCTATACCTGTGCCACTTGAATCCACCGATCGGCGCGTGGATACGTATGGGAGACACCCCAACTCCATGAAGTCCATGATCACATGACACGTGGACTGAATTCCCTGTTCGTTGTAGCGTACGCACGCGCGCACACACTTACACACACAGGCAGCCACGTACACAAGGGCCCACGCATGCGGCACATGCATACGCGCACACCAACATGAGCATAAGCGCTCCGTCGCGCGCGCACACACTCACACACATGTGCATAACACATATACGCGCACACACCCGCGGGCACATGCACATACACACACGCGCACGTTACACACACACACAAACACAGTCAAACCTGGACCCGCACGCACACACTCACATTAGAACCGTTGGCTCCGGGGAGCGACAGCAGATGAGCTGGACCTTATATTGATCTATCGGAAAGATTGAGCGAAGAACAATTACCTCCCCCAACGGCGTCGCGGGCCGAGAGCGGCCGAGCTGGGTCATTACCGATAGAGCGAGCGAGAGCGGAGAGAGAGAGAGAGCGAGAGAGAGAGAGAGAGAGAGGGAGCGAGAGAGCGAGAGAGAGAGATGGGCGTGCGAGACAGTGTTTCCATAGCTACCTAATTGGACATGTCCCCATCTTCCCCGCCGGCTTCTTTTGGGTTTTTCTCTTTCGATTTTTACCACCACCCCCCACCCTCATCATCATCACCCTGAATAAAAGTACACCCCGTGCCGCTCTTTATTGGCCTGACATGGCACAGAGAGCGTTTTTTTCCCGTTCACAGGACGCGCGCCTGAGATGAAGGAGCGCGCCGGTGAGGACGGACGGAGATTAATGAAATAAATAAAGCGCCGGCCCCGCTGCAATTCCCTCCTAGATGTTGTTTTATCTCAGCCCGCGGCGCTGGCACCTTGGCGCCGTTCTCCTCCTTCTCTCCCCCCCCCCCCCCCCCCCCCCCTCCATTCCCTTCCTCTCCCCCCTCTTTCTTTTTCTCCCTCCTCTCCATTCGCTCGGTCTCCCCTCGCCTCCCCTCCCACTCGCTCTCTTATGATCTCCCCCGTCGTTCGCCGTCTCCCCTCTCTTCGCTCTCACCCTCCCCTCTCTTCTCTTCTTCCTCCCAGCTCCAGTCTCGTGTCATTTTCTTTTTTCCTCTCTTTCTCTTATATTTCTCCTCTGTGCCCACTCTCTCTCGCCCCCCTTTTTTTCCATCGTTCCCTTTGCGTTATCCGTCTCCATTTTGTTTGTTTTCCCCTTGTCTTATCTCCTTCCGTTTTTCCCTCAACCTCTTGTCTCTCTATCTCTTTTTCTCTCTCTCTCTCTCTCTTTCTCTCTCTCTATCTCTCTCTCTCCCTCTCTCTCTCTCTCTCTCTCTGTCTCTCTCTCTCTCTCTCTCTGCTGAAGCCCTCAGTAAATTCTGGTGGCTTTGCTCTTCCGCCCGCTGAGAAAGGGAGAGAGAGAGAGAGAATGTTGATGCCAGATTGTGACGGAGACGGGTTGTCGTGTCATGCCCCCCTCCCTGCGGTCTATCAGCGCACACATCTCGGTGGCCGTCTGGTCTTCCGTGAGCTCTTCATCCATGGACCCATGTGCATATAATCTGCCTGTTTGTTTGTGCTCCGTGATAGCAGAGCCTTTTTCAGGTTATTTGCCTGGATGTGCAGTACACTTAAGTGTGTGCTGTGTCGTGTACTGACGTCACCGTAGTGTGTAGCGCATTTTGTATGGATGTGTAGTGTGTGTGTGTGGGTGTGTGTGTGTGTGTGTGTGTGTGTGTGTGTGTGTGTCTGGGAACTGAATTGGACGTCTTCCTTCCGAGGGGGATGTGGGAATATGGTAGCAGGCAATGTTGGAATGGGGCCAGATGGAGGCTCATCCTCTCACCATGTTTGCACAACGTCAACAATCCTAAAAGAAGTGTGTGTATGTGTGTGTGTGTCTGTGTGTGTTTATACATGGGCATGCCCAGTGCGTGTGTGTGTGTGTGGGTGCTGGACACGCTGTGCACGCCCGTGTATAAACAGGTTCTGGAGTTTGCCGAGGTTAAGGGGCTGTTTTACACCATGGTAGCTGTGCTGTGCACATGTGGGCGTGCATGTGTCTTTGACACATTTTTCTTAGCTTTTTTAAAAATTGGAGCTGGAACATGGTCCAGTAATGGTGGTGGAGGTGAGAGTGGTGGTGGTGGTGGTGGTGGTGGTGGTGGTGATTGTGGTGGTGATTGTGGTGGTGATGGCAGTTATCAAACACTTCAGAGTGTTACCTGCTCCAGGATACAGACTGAGGAGGAGGTTGTGGAGGAGGAGGGGTTCGGGGCAGAGGTGAGAATTATCATGGATGAGGAGGAGGAGGAGGAGGGCGTATGACAGGAGGAGGTCTGACAGGGTACTGTTAGAGGGGGCCAAGAGGTTGCTGCTAGGCTCCTCCTCCTCCTCCTTCTCTCATGTTCAGCTCGGAGAAGGATGAAGAGGATGATGAAGATGACGAAGAAGCCGACGATGAAGACGATGGTGCAGAAGATGAGGAAGGCGGTGTTGAAGAAGTTAAAGACGCCGATGAAGACAGTGACCAAGACGATGATGAAGACGATGGTATAAGCGAAGGATGAAGATGATGGTGAAGAAAATGAAGATGATGATGCTGAAGACGATGATGAAGACGATGTTGAAGACAACGATGAAGACGATGGTAACGAAGATGATGGTGAAGTCCGTGACGACAATTCAGATGACGACGGTAAGGACGATGATGAAGGCAAAAAATTAAGACGATGAAGGAAGATTACGAGGAAGATGTCGCCTCCACCCGCGCTTTACGTTCTCTGATTGCGCGTCGCCGTTCTTCGCACCCGGCCTGTGAAAACCACGCCGGTTCCGCTGAATCGTCCGTTCTTACTTTACCGCCGTTCCCTACCAACGTCCAGCACGCCTCCGACAGAGATGCGTCTTTGTCCTCCCCCCCACCCGCCTCGAGTCCTACGTACCTGCCCCGTATCTGATGGAGCTGTGTTGCGTGCACCCGTTCCCCATTGTGTTCAGCCCACCCCCCAGCCCACTCCCCATTAATCAGATTTCTAAATAATGGAGGCAGAGTTAACTGGGGGGGGGGGGGGGGGGCCCAGCTAGACTACATCCCAGCTGGTAGCATATGCTGGGGGTGGAGGAGGAGGAGGAGGGTGGTGTGTGTGTGTGTGTGTGTGTGTGGGGGGGGGGGGTGTTTGCGATGATAAAGCTATGCTGATTTAACTATTTTGTCCTTGTGTTATTTATTTATTTCGGCATTGTGCCGTTTACTGTAAGAGCGAGCCCGCTCTCTCCGCGGCTCATTGTTAACCTGCGAGGGCCCGATAAGCGGGGCGTCGCCCGGCAAGCGGGCGGGCGGTTGTGGACGCGGCCGAGGGGAGCGGCGGCTCTGAAATGAAATACAAAATGATGGCATTATGTTGAACAGCGAAGCTCGGGAGAGAGTGGGAAATGACAGCCCTACAATGGCTTTGTGTTTCTTCTTTTTGTGTGTTGGAAAATTGCTTATCCGTCCCTTTCTCGCCCCCCCCTTTCTTTCTCTCAATCTCTCTCTCTCTCTCCTTCTCTCTCTCTCTCTCTCTCTCTCTCTCTCTCTCCTTCTCTCTCTCTCTCTCTCTCTCTCTCGCTCTCCTTCTCTCTCTCTCTGCCTCTCTCTCTGTCTCCCTCTCCCACTCAATCACTCTCGTTCTTTTTTTTGGGCTCATTTAGATAACAAATTTGCGCCGGCCGTGAGTCTCAACGGTCTGATCTTCATCCTGGGCGGGGCCTATGCCCGGGCCACCACCATCTACGACCCGGACAAAGGCAACATCAAGGCCGGGCCCAACATGAACCACTCCCGGCAGTTCTGCAGGTAACCACCGGCACGCCTCCCTTCCCCAGCCACAATATATATATATAAATATGTATATATATATATATATATATATATATATAGACGTATACAGATAAATATGTTTACATTTTTCTATATATTTAGAAATGTCGATATATATATATAAAAAATTATGTATAGATAATGTGTGTATATATATATATATATGTATATATATATATATATATATATGTAAATATATGTTTATATATTTTGTTTTTTGTGACAGAAAATCACATACACACACACACACACACACACACACACACTCAAACACACACACTGGAGTACACACCTATAATCACTGGACTCCCAGGGAGTCTGATAATACCAGAGTATTTTAGTAATCCAGGCAATTATTATAATAGTGGTTCGACGCACACATACACACGTATGGCAGCTGGACAGGGTTAGCACGCAGCAGGTGAGCTGGGCACTGGGAGCTACCGCCCACTGCAGTGGTGCGGGAGAGCCAGGGAGGTGTGCTGTTAGCTGGGTAATGAATCCAACGTGATGGGGCTCCGGCTAGCCTCGCGGCTAGCCCTACCCCCTCCTCCCCCGTCCACAGCACACGCGTTTGGCAGGCAACGTTAGACAGGGACGCTAGATCTCATGTACAGAATGCGTCGCATAAATCATGTTGTCAGGGTTATTGTTATTGATGGCGCACACACACACACACACGGCGGGTGGTCGCGCCACTACATTTAGCTGCGTCTGACAAACACGCATCAACATTTGAAAGGGAGGGAGCGAGGGAGGCAGCGACAGACTGTGTTTGTGGAGGCGTGTGTATACACACAGAGAGAGAGAGGGAGAGAGAGAGAGAGAGAGAGAGAGGGAGAGAGAGGGGGAGAGAAAGAGAGAGAGAGAGAGAGAGAGGGAGAGGGGGAGAGAGGGAGAGAGAGAGAGAGAGAGAGGGAGAGAGAGAGAGAGAGATTTTTTGGGGGATTTAAAAACCAAGTCTTTTGAAAGGGAGAATCACCCATCTAAAGCGTAGTGTCGGAGTATGACAGTACACCATGTACTGATGGAAAGAAATGTCTACACCCAGCAATGCAACACCTGGTTTATTAATGAGAACCTTTCAGTACCGGTCATTCATCAGAGGGGATTTAGAAAAACATTCTTGTTTTACACATCTGCGTTGGGATTACCCTGAGCGTACAACATGTAAAATCAACAGATTTCATCAACACGGACAAGCATATCCAGTATTCATTGAAGAGAGAGAGAGAGAGAGAGAGAGAGAGAGAGAGAGAGAGAGAGAGAGAGAGAGAGAGAGAGAGAGAGAGAGAGAGAGAGAGAGAGAGCGAGATAGAGATGCAGAGAGGGAGAGAGAGAGGGCGACAGACATAGAGATGCAGAGAGGGAGAGAGAGAGGGCGACAGACATATAGAGATGCAGAGAGGGAGAGAGAGAGGGCGACAGACATAGAGATGCAGACAGGGAGAGAGAGGGCGACAGACATATAGAGATGCAGAGAGGGAGCGAGAGGGCGACAGACATATAGAGATGCAGGAGAGAGAGAGGGCGACAGACATATAGAGATGCAGGGAGAGAGAGAGAGGTGGGGAACTAGAGAGAGACACACACATGCGTACAGACTGAGACTGCAGGCAACAGCCTCCTCTGTGTGTGTTTATCTGTCGTAGCAGTCACAGTCACAGTCATTCCTGCTGCATATATTTCTGTGTCCTGTCCTTCTGGATCAGCGGTGGCTTTTCTCTTTGAGTAGATTTAAGCTTTATGTAATAATCTTGCGGGTCCCATCACCGCTGTGTGGTTGGACTGCCTGCTGTTTAATTTGTTTGTGTGCATGTGTGTGTGTGTGTGTGTCCGTGTGTGTGTGTCCGTGTGTGTTTTGAATTTGTGCATACCTTATGTAAATAGAAATCATGCCAAAATCCCAATAGGGTCTGTAAGCTCTAATCAGCTTACAGCCAAAGTTTTAATCCCTCTGCACACCAACTCCTGTTTCTGTTTCTCATATCAAATGAGCATATTTGTACACATATTTGTTTTTTTGGAGTTTGTTTCTCGTTACTTCATTTTTGCCCTCCAGGAAATCCAGAAAATGTCAATTTATTAGTTTTTCTTCTCCATCTTCTCAGGATAAGTTGAAGTAACATAAACACACACACACAGATACACACAGGAACACAGTCATGTGTTGAGTCATGCACTCACACACTGGTGCGCTTCAATTGTCTCAGAGTACCACATTAGTCGAGAAATGATTTTCTTTCAGACACCAGCCTAGTCTTCTATATACTAATTAGCTCATCATTAGGACGTCGCGCGTTTGATTGACGAGATGGTTCCGCTTCAAGGTCCTCTGTTGCCATGGCATCTGTTTAAAAATAGCCATTGTTATTTTTTGATTTGATGGATTTTATCATCATGGCAAAATATCGCTCACATGTGCAAGAGTTGAGAGAGAGGGAATCGGTGGTGGATTAGGTGTAATTTGCACAAACACGCACACACACACACACATACACACAAACACAAACTCACTAGCTCTTTGGTTGCCTTGAAAAGCACTCATGTATGCTACGAATTATTCCTGAGGTTACATTTACAGGTAGCACCGACGTTAAATTGAAGGTTTTCTTAGACTGGTCTGTTTTTGTTTTGATACTGCAGTAGCAGAGTTTGACCTCTGAGTTCAAATCCTAATTTCTGCATCCTTGGTCAGGAAGCATTTACAGATTTATTGTATGAGATAGAGCCTCTCCCAGTTAGTAAGTGGGAGACTTTCGGAACATACAAATAGATATTTTTCTCTTCATTTGTAGATTATATCAGTTATAGGATGTGCTTTTATTGATTACATTATCGAAATCACTATCAGTCAACATTGCCTCCAGGTATATCCAGGTTATTTTAAACTAGTCCAGTAGCTTAAAAGCAAACAGCGGCCTAAATAGTTATATGTGTGTGTGTGTGTGTGTGTGTGTTTGTATCTCCTTAGTGCCGTGATCCTGGACGGGAAGATCTACGCCACTGGGGGCGTGGTCAGCAGCGAGGGGCCGGCCCTCGGCAACATGGAGACCTTTGACCCCGGCACCAACAGCTGGACGCTCCTGCAGTCGCTGCCTTGCCCGCTGTTCAGACACGGCTGCGTGGTCATCAAGAAGTACATCCAGAGCGGTTGATTGGTCGACGAAAACCATGAGGGGGGGGGGGCACTTCAAGGATATGGGATATGTGACTGCAGCTTCCAGGGTGGGTGAATGGTGGGGGGGGGGGGCTTTGGAAGGGAGGATAGCAGCTCAGTAACTTTGGGATTCAATGCCCACCTTCGTCCGTCCATCCGTCCCTCCCCAGCCCTGTACAGAATGTACTCACAGTTGACCTTTCACGTCACGTTGTGAGACAACGGTGCCTAACCTCCAGTACTGTAGTCTTCTCTACTCGCCCGACCTGCACGGTGACTCTCTCTCTCTCTCACTCTGTCTCAGTAGACGCCCCCCCCACCCCCCTCCAACTCTCTGTTGGCTCATTTTTTTGTAGTCTGCATCAGCCTTGCTCATTCCTGATTTCCCGTCCCCCCCCCCCCCCCCCCCCCCCCACAAAAATAAATAATACATGAGGAAAAAAAGCAGACGTTACCGAAGCCATCCCCGGGCTCTGATTGGCTCCCTGTATATTAAGTGGTGCGTCTTTGGTAGAGCAGGGGTTATGTTATGGCGTTTTGATGTTTCTCACTAGCGACATCTATAGGACAAGAGGAAGCAGGGCGCCCCAGACCTGGAACGGCGGAAACCCGTTCCCAGACGAGTGCCATGATGATCTACTTAAAGACTGCGCTTATCTCCGTGTTTAAGACTTTCTTTTGGAACCCTATTCCGTTGATGTTCTAAATTTAACATGGCAATAAGGTGAAAACATAAACTGATTTTGAGTTGACAATACCCTGGTTTACTATAATAGACAATATAAATGCAGGCAAAATGCTGAGGATTTTCTTTCTTTTTTTAAATCTTTTTGCATTGTGACTGCCAAAATCCAGCCATAATACTTTGATCTGGCGAGTGAGGCCCTGGTTGTAGCAGTCATATTAGTGTCTACCTTCATTTCAATAGCATGTTTCTTGGTGGGACATTTAACAGTACTGGACCTCGTTCAGAATGCATATGCTTTATTTTTTGTTCCCCTCCATCCCCAGCAACATCCAAAAACATACACAGGATGAAAAGGCTCATCCAGCTAAAGCACAAATAGGCTCCATCTGTGACTTTGACCATCAAGATCGTCCATGGGTTCATGTTTTTTACTTTTGGACCATTTTCCCCCTGCATCCTTTGTTTTGTAAAACACCAGTTGCGACCTGCTGCGAAAGACTGCTGGTTTGGCATTCTGTAAATAAGGGAAGGAAATATGTATATTTTAAAAACCTGGAGACGATTCTGTATAAATGTTTTTAGAAAAAAAAAAAGATAGGTTGGTAAAAAAAAAATGGTATGTCTGTAAATCTGTACCCCGAGAAATTAACAATTATTAAAACCTGATACATATACCTGGATATGCTTGATCTGTGTGGTGTCTTTTCCAAGTATCCGCTTTTCTACTTTGTCTTCAGTTTCTATAATTTGGCATTCAAGTATAAGTGTTCCAGAGATTAAAGTCCTGCATTTAATTAACATTATGTCTATCATCTGTGTGGAGAACCGAATGCTTCTTTACTAATTAAAGGCAAGAGGGAGGCTTGTAGTATAGGCTGTTTTTCAAATAATATGCAGACATCTTTCGACTTAAAGGTAACTCAAGAAAATTAAATTAGAAAAGAAATGCAGCCTTGATCATTCTCGCCCTCCGACAACTTGGAAGAAAACGAATGACATTTGTTTTGATAGGTATTTAATTATGAAGAGTTTCCCTGTGAATATGAAAGTATGATTACAAATCTTAAAGAATGGCTCCTTACACAAGCCACTGTATTCAGATCTTTATATTTTAAGTGAATAAGTCAAGATAGATGGCTTTAGAATACCTTTGGATCAAAGTATTATAATTTTTTGAAACCAAAGCCAGCACATTTTCCAAAAAAACATCTCACAAAATTACAATTTGCACCTTTATTTAAGTATATCACAGCAGTTTATTTCAGAAGTACAGTAAGTGTTACATTTTAAATTTAAATTTACACTAAATGTAACACATACATAAGAATGGGTTTGTGTTTATTTTCCAAAACAGAAATCTTAAAATGCTACAAAAGCTATTGACAAAACGTGTCAAAAAGGTGTGGAAAACATGTAAGAAAAAAATGAACGCCATTATTGGATTAAGTAGTCTCAACTACCAGACAAAAATTGGTTGTTAGTCCTTAAATTTATCAACATTAAATGTGTGACATTTCACTATCAATTTATTTTACACCGAAATGCATTTTTAATCAAATGTCTTACCCTCTTGGCAAAATGACACAAAAGTAACGAAACAGAGGGGACGAAAGTACCAGTTTGAATACACCCATCTTGTGGTCTGTATAGACAGACCGAAATGCCATATTTTATTGTGAAATTCAGTTCTGCGATTAAGTTTTTAGCAGTATGTTGACCACCTAACCCCAAAGCACATTGAAAATAAATAGAAACTTTAAAGAGCAAGTGTTGCGTGTGTTGAACCTGAGAGAACTGTAAACCCTAAATTCCCCTCACATGCAGCCCCAAAAAACCTGCTACACAAACGCTACACAACTGTCATTTGTTACACATCAAATGTACAAAAAAAAAGACATTATACTGAAAATGAAGTGAAAAAACATGTTTAATATCATTAATAAATAAAAGGAAACAAATAATAGATCCAAGTGAGATGAGAACCTGCAAAAACTTATAATTTGAAGAAAAACAAATTCCAAGGCAATACGCCTACGACTGAAATTGTGTAAAAAAAAAAAAAAAAAAAAAGATTTCTGCTTTGTCAACTCATAAGTTTAAAATCATACAGTTGAAGAACTTTCCTTAACATAAGCAACGATTCCTTCGGGCTCAATTGTAAACAGACGAACCTACGGAAACACAATAAAAGCCGCCCCCCAAAAAATATAATAAAATACACCTGGGATTACTGCGACAGACGTGGAACAGATCATGTTGTACCTTCGCTGGTATGTGCTGAGACAGTTTTCAGAAGATAAAAAACAAAACGAAAAAATCGAAGTACTGCATACTATACCCAGTAAACTCACATGTGTTGATGTGGTTGTTGTGTTCAAAATAAATTAGGCTGAGGTAGCTCTGGTTTCTCTCTGCAGTAGTCCCGAGTGCCAGGCCGTGGATGCCAGTCTGTTTGCGCTTTCTTATCGGACCGCGCGGTGGAAGCGGAGGAGGAGGCCGTAGTGAGTGGGGGTGATGGAGAGATAGCTGTAGACGGCGGGGGTTGTCTCACGGCGGTCGCCGACGTTTCCGGGAGACCGGCCACGTTTGTGACTGAAGCCCACGTCTGCTGAACGGGTTCTCGATCAAACAAACAAAACAAGCATGGCAATGCCGGGATTGTTATTTCATAACTTCGGTAAATGTGTTTGACTTGACTGCAGACAAGATGACAAATATTGTGTTGGCCCGCCGGAGACTAAATCCCTCGGGCGTTTTTTTTTCTTTTTAACTGATGTACGAGGGAAGAGAAAAAACAAAAATCTAATGGAAAACGGGCAAAGCCACAACGAAAATGAATTTTATTTCTTAGCGACTAGCACTGCCTAGAATGTCCTTGATCATTATCACACACTGACGACTCGGGAGAAGAAAAACAATTTCAACATCGATTCCGGAGCCATTTCGTATGCGTCTCTTTAGAAGCAGGATGACAAAACAATACGGGTGACGAATGCATTTCTGTGCGGCCCGCCTGACATCGGATCTCGAGTGTTTCTGTGTTGAAGGGGAAGCACCACTGTATTCACAGCCTAGCACCTATGAAGAAGAGGTGGTTGAGGAAGGGGGAGGGGGCACATCATGGCACAGAGAATCCTGCTTTGAACCAGCCAATAAGACGCTGGCATTGTTGGGTCACTTCCCTAATTAACCGCTGCGTGGGTCTATTGAACTGAACGTATGCTTATATTTATATACATTAAAACTCAAGTTTAAGTTGAGGTGCGCCTGCTTGACATTACTGGACCGTGAGGCATATGCACGATGTACACGCTTTATATGAGTCACAGATGATGTCGCTCTTCCTGCTGTTTGCTGTTCATTTTGAGATATTTTTGTTTTTGTTTATTTTTTTGGCCTAATAACTCCTTTTTCCATGTCCCAAGTCTGGTCACAAGTGACTAAATCTGTGAGCCTGAGAAAGTGTGTATATATAAACACAAACACACATACCTCAACACAAAGTGGGGGGCAAAGGGTTGAACAGCGTGTCCCCCCAGACCGTCGACAAACCCTAAATAAATCCCTGAAACCAGGCCAACGTACGGGTTCACCCACAACGTTTCAAATAAGGCACACGCTAGGCAGTGCAGAAAACTACAGACGAGGTTCCAGTCTGAACCACTTCCAGTTCCCCCCGCCTGGGTGTCAGGAGAGGAAGCCGAGGCGGCATGCGGGGGCCACAGCTTGAGTGGGAAGGGAGACATGTACACTGTGAACGGGCCGTGTGTGTGTGTGGGAGGGAGGGGCCTGTATAAAGGGCCACCGCCGTCGCCACGCGACAATCAAGGGAAATACTTCGGAAGTCGAAGGGAGGTCCGAGAGTTTCGCAGTTCTGAGGGAGAGGTTTTGCGTGCACCGCAGCGCGGTAACTCATAAAGTCGAACTTTGTTTTGGCTAGCTGCTCTTTTTTTTTTTTTTTTTTTGTCGTCATTGTTTTTTTTTGCTTTTATCCACTAACGCAACCGCGAGAAACATGTCGGTGAGACGCTGAGGAATAGGTTGTTTTTTACTCCGTCTACGGACCGACTGAAAGTGTGTGAACTCAAAAATCTATGTTAGGGGTGTGAGGGAGGGGACACAGAATCGTAATAATGGAGACTGCAAAGAGGCTGGAAATGGGCCATGTTACAGCGGGAGGGGGGGTGGGGGGGATGAGATAACCGCCGAATGATGAAACACTGCACCGAAGGGCGAGAGAGTAGAATAGTTCAGTGATCCAGAACCTCGCCCGCCCTGGTTTCACATTCACACTTCTGCTGGTGAGGATCTTCTCAGTGTGTGTGCTTGTGCGTGTCCGTCGCTCGCACACTTGTCTTTTGCGTTTTTTTTTCTTTCCAGTCTGCATTAGTGTGTCTGCACAAACGTGTGTACACGGCCAGCACCTATAAAAGACATGGGCAGGTTTGACATCACCCAATCAGTGTGATTGTAGCTTGTCCGGGCGTCCAGAGTGTGAAGGTAATCCAAAGAGCAGCATGGATAAACGTTAGCATAGCACCCAAGTAGCACCAGCGTGGCCTGTAGTTGTGTTCGTGTGCATGAGTTTATCAGTGTGTGTGTGTGTGTGTCTAAGTTTCTGTGTGCGTGTATGGATGTGTTTGTGTGTGTGGATGTGTCTGGATGTGTGTGTGTGTGTGTGTGTGTGTGTCTGAATGTGCCAGGATGTATGTGTGTCTAAATGTGCCAGGGTATGTGTGTGTGTGTGTGTGTGTGTGTGTGTGTGTGTGTGTGTGGTGTGTGGGTGTGTGGGTGTTTATTTGCGCTTGTTTCTTTGTGTTTGTGTATGTATGTAGGCGTGTGTGTGTGCGTGAGTGTTTCTGTGTGTGTATATATCAGTGTGTGTGCGCGTGTGCGATTGACACAACACCTCCAGGGGTTTGGTTATGCAGAACCGATCTGGGTCGGGCCAGTTTCCTGAGACAATAGCACCATAGAATGTCCCCTTCTCCATGTCCACGCTCCAGCCATAGGAAGGGGCTTGATTTGCTCTTTTTTCCACGTTTCCCCATCACCGACATCAGCTCCACCGTCACGTTAAAGGACTGGACCCTTAAAGTTGCCCATAGTCTATCTCTCTCTCTCCATTTCTCTCTCCTTGTGTTTTGTTCTGCGTCTTGTTTCGCCTTGCCTCCGTGGTCCAACACTCCTACCCCCCGAGGAGGGGGCTTCACCAACCCCCCAGGGTGACTTTTGGGTCTCACAGGAATGTGTCGAAATGCTGGACGCGCTCTTCCATATCCTGTAGCCATCCAAAGAGGGAGCGGGAGAGAGGAAAACACACAGCGATTAATACACGTGAATATGTAGCGGGAACATACACACATAGCATCTGTGCTCTACAGAATGTAAATATTACTTTGGTGTTTCCGTGGCGGCAAACTGCCTTCACGATGATAAATGGCGTAAAATGAAGCAGAGCAGTGCGGGGATGTTGGGAAAGAGGGCTTGGAAATAGCGTAGTTTGACACTGACTAAATCTTAACACTGGTGAATAAAGAGAGATGGATGATCGCCTGCAAGAGACCATGATTAATGCTTTGATGATGATGCCGTGTGCGTGCGAGTGGCTGTGAGGATGTGTGTGGATGTGTGTGAGTTTGTGCATGCGGGAGTGCATGTATGCATTTAAATAGAGTGCAAAAGGCTCTGATTCTGTAAGTGGAGTACGTGATGCCACCGTCCAATTGCCAATACAGATTCTGAGAACTAAACTTTTCGAAGGAAGTATTAGTTAACTGTTTGAATCTGGACCAACGTTGCTGCAGACGAATGCACGTCAACTTCAGAGAGAACATCTGAATTCCAACAGGACAGGTTTTGTGTGGTATCTTTGTACCGAGAGGAATGTTATTCTTTTGATACAATATCTTTTTTTCGCCTCGTATCGGACAGATATCCGATACGGCATCCCTTTTCAAATCAAAGGAAAATGCTCCAAAAACAAAAAGTCAAACTCGACTTTCTCCAGTATACCTCCACACTAATGTCCTGGAGCAATACACCGTGAGATTTCCCCTGAAGTTTAAAACGTTGATGAAACCCAGTTAAAAAACAACAAGCCTGGTTGCGCTGGCTCCGTTGTGCAAACGGTACCTCTGATACACCGAGGAAGATGTGCAGAAGTTTGAGCAACATTCGGAGCAAAGAATTCATAATTAACGCAGAATACAGCAGATGGCTCAAATGACGCAGTGCAATTTGCCATGTTAATCAACGTAGCAATGTAGCCGTCATGCAAACAGGTGTAGTCTCCACGCCACGCGGTTACGAAACAGACAGCCATAGATGAACGTCGCAAGGAGGGGAAAAAAGGAAAACTACCCCTTTCACTGAGACGCATTTTATGTGTCCTTACTCCAACTCCATTAACACCGTTGTTAAAGCTAGTCAGCCACAAACTGTGACCATCCTATGCGGTTGCCTTCTCCCAAGTTTCGCTCTCTGTCCTATTTACAGGCATATTTACTATCTGTACCTCAATATTTACCGGCTTATGAAGTCGGGGCACAACCAAAAAACAGAGCCATGATAAAAATCTGTCTGTTAAAAGAGGCTTCTAGAGGCGATGTTTCTCATAAAGTCTCTGTTGAGTCACCATTGGTTGTTAAAAGCCTTTTACCATCCATCTGTTTGGTCCCACCGCCTGTAAAGTACACAACAACAGACCCACACTCGGCCCTCTCTTCAGCCTTGACACGGTTCCTCATTGTGTGGCTGTGATCTCAATTAGACCTCGCCTAAAAGTTCCAGCTAGTTTCCTGCTCCTCCCACAAAAGCTCATTGAGCAAGGGCCTTTTGACGCGGTCAGACACACACACACACACACACGCACACACATGCACACACGCGCGCAGACAAAGCCAGCAAAGTCAGTATTAGCTTATAGTCAGAACACTTTTTCGCAAAAGCAATTCGATTTTAAACAGATGAACCAAAACTTGGCTACTAAAGACCAAGGTTCTGTATAAAAGTCAACCACTTTCCCTTGTGTTGAATCACAGCAAGAACATTAGAAGTGGATACCGTGTGCCAAGATGGGCCGTCTTCATTCCAATCAGAAACCCACTTGGTGGAAGACTTCAGTGGGAGCGCACACCGATAGAAACACAATGCCGAGTGGCCAGGCAAACACACAAACGAGGACTTGATTCGATGTCTGGTTCTGCGTCCAACACAATGGCGTGCCGAGGTTCAGCAGCAGTGCTGGAAGCCATACAGCGTGTTGAGACGGACGCTGTGTGGGTGGGCTCATGTTGCGAACCATAGTTTTGAACGTACACAACTTCTTTGTCGGCAACTAGTGTACGATGCCATCACAATACGAGTGTGTGTGTGTGTGTGTGTGTGTGTGTGTGCGCACGCGCGCGTGTGTGATAAGAAGCTTGGGTGGTATGGAACGAGGAACAAGGGGGCTGATGAGGTGTTGTGATGGGGGTGCGACTGAAGCAGGGCTGCCTACGCTCCGTCTGCCGTAAAGGTCAGCCCTGTGGGGGGAGACAGGCGGGCCATACAGCCAGCACTCTGGAGAGACCCAAGTATAGG
Organism: Pollachius pollachius; assembly: GCF_949987615.1. Lineage (NCBI taxonomy): Eukaryota > Metazoa > Chordata > Actinopteri > Gadiformes > Gadidae > Pollachius > Pollachius pollachius. Next base: position 6,120,556 of record NC_136949.1, read on the forward strand.
TTCCGGACGGCTTCCGGACAGCCTGTGTGTGTTTATGGGTGCCTGTTTGCTTTTGTGCGAGTGTGTGTGTGTGTCTTGCATTTGTGTGTGTGTGTGTGTGTGTGTGTGTGTGTGTGTGTGTGTGTGTGTGTGTGTGTGTCGTGTTTCGGCATGTGTGTGTGCATGTGTATGTGTGTGTGCCTTGCATTTGTGTGCGGGCGTGTGTGCATCTTGCATTTGTGTGCGTGTTGCTTCGTGTGTGTGTGTTGCTTCGTTTGTGTGTGTTGCTTTGTGCGTGTGTGTGTTGCTTTGTGTGTGTACGTGTTACGTGTGTGTATGTGTACATGCGTATGCGCGTGTGTGCATTCGCATATATGTGTGAGTATTCTCCGTCGTCGCCTTTATCGAGAATTTCCCTGGCACTGACCTGGAGCGCGGCTGCGGTATATTTAACCCAACACGAAAATAAAACAAACATGGCGCGAACAAGGCTGACATTTATCTCTGCTAGGGGTTCAGGCGGGGAGCGGAGAATGGAACCCGGGTGTTAAGACTTCCGCGAGACAGCTGATCCCCTGGCTGGCACGGGCAGAATGATTTCTCTAGCCTCCCCTTGCCGCGATGATGTTTTGACAGTCGGTGCCACTGAGCTATGTGCTCCAGGAAAACCAGTGCTCCGGGCTATCTCCTCTCCTCACTACATATCACCGCTAAAAACACCGGGCTTGTCAAACATGAAAAAGGAACGGTAACAACGGCATTCTTGTGACCCCCCCCCCCCCCCTCTCCCCGTTTCAGAAAGGCAATGAAACCGTGACTCATTCAGGTGTTCAATAACGTGTTCCATAAAATGACAGAATATGGCAGAATATAACACAGTGTTGTTTGGGTGACGTGTGTTGTGCTTTGCCTGCAATCAATCAAAGCATTTTTCAGTGCTATTATAATTTCAAAATGTCTCAATCCTCCTCATCGGATCCAAGTGTGTGTCGAAGATTTTTTCAATCGGCGTGGTGATACGACGTGGTGAATTGACTCCCAATTCAAAACGTGCAAACACTCACAGAAACAGACCGTCCACCTCCCTCCCTCGGTTCTGCCAGGAATCCAACAAACCTAATCTTTTAGACGTGAATCGAGTGCCGTCGTGTCGCCTTGGACCCTCAACGCTTTTCAGAAGTCGGAGGCAATTTGTTCTCACAGTTTGTCGCCGACTCACTAGCAGGGGTTTCCTATTCCTCGTATTGATATGTCCAGCGTAGTCCCAGCCGCGGTGCTTGGCTGCCACGCTGTAGCTGCTCTCCCTCTGTTTCCCTGGGCTTTTCTATAGCGCTTGTTGTTTGTTTGAACCCCTGGCTCCGGCCTTGTTAGTGTCCCCGCTAGTTGGCCATGTGTGACTGCAGCGGCTGCCCTACGGATAATTAGTGGAACGTAGTTGAACAGAAACAAAAACAAAAACGGTAGCGAGGGCTCTTCTGTTCCCGGTGATAGCGACTGCGAGGTGCAGGAGTGGAATGCAAATTGTGCGGAGGTGTACTTTATTAGTGAGACTAAATTACTTTGGAAAGACTCAAACTGCCGCCCCGATACATGAAAAGCGCAGCAGCTGCTCCTCAGGCCCCCCCCCCACACACACACACACACACACACACACACACAGACACACACACACACTCCACCCCCCACCCCCCGTCTCCCTCGCTGTCCTGCACTTCATCACGCTCACACAGCTGCACGTGCCTTGCTCATCTTGAATCAAGTCAATCAAGAATCCCAACTTCGGCTGCACGCGATCAGAGATAACGTTTGGTTGGAATTTAAGTGGTTTGCTCGATTTGTGGCAGTTATTAATGTCAGGACACCATGTCTGTCCCGTGTCCGTCCATCTGACCCGCATAAGATAAGCCAGGGTATACACAGTCAGAGACAAAGGACATATGGACAAAGGAGAGACAGACAGACAGACAGACATATGGACAAAAACAGACGTATTAACAAAGAAAAACAGAAACATATGGACAGGGGACAGATAAAGACAGACAGAGGGATACAAAGGCTGATACACAGAGACAATACAGGCCGAGAAGAGAAACGGGGAGAAACAGACAGACAGTGACGGCGACAGCAAGACAGACAGGTATGGATGGTGGTGTAGCACTGACCTCCAGTAGTTGGGTCTTGTCATAGTCCCTGCGGTGCTGGTAGACACACTGACTGAGGAGGGAGTACAGTCTCTCCAGCTGATCCACGCTATAGCCGTCGCTCTTCCGCACCAGCACCCCCAGCAAAGCCTGCAGGGATTAATTACACACATTAGCGCATTAACAAACTTTGAATCGCACAGCATTGACGACACGTGTGTGCACACATACATCGCAAAGCAATGCATAGGTGGAATTGCAGGGGAAAAAACATCTCGAAGGACTCGGCCACAACACACACACACACTCACACACACTTGCAGACCCGGGCGCTGAGAAGTAACAGCGTGTAGTTAACCGAAGAAGTGCAGCGTTTTGGGGGTCAGCTGTATTCAAAAGCAATTACGATCAGAGTGACAGCTAATTAAAGATAATCATAATTAGCAGCTAGTTTACATTTCACTGCTGCTTTAATTAAAACATCCTGGACAGTCAGAGGCCCTTCTAATTGACCCGCGCCTCGCATTCTACCCAAGCCAAAGTGTGTGTTCGTGCGCGAGTTGGAGGCCCAGAGCTCATCGGAATGCATGGACAGCATCACAGCGGTAAAGTAGCAGTCATCACACTCAATGCAAACAGATGTCTGAGTGGGGACAGCGTTCTGAGAGCCCATGCGAGTGTATGTCTGTTAAACACCATGGTAATGTATCAATTAAATTAAATACACTTTTTTGTGCTAAATCCACTTAACGGGGAAGGCTGAGGAAGACACAGAACCGCATGCCACTGCGGCATGATGGGAAACCCTGTGACTCCGACGGAAGCTAAGCTAACAGCGGGAAGTGTTAGCCTGATGGTAATATCCAGCCATCTAATGAGGATTCATATGGATAGGTCGTGTTTAAATAGTCCACACTCCCACCTATCTGGGTAGCTTGTATCACCAATTGCCTTAAAAGCCTTCCCTTTTTCCACACTGAGAAATATATACTGAGTAAATTAGCCTTCGTCCATGGTCATAAGAGGTAGTGCATTTTGGAGGGATTTCACGGTTTGCTGAATAAGCCAGCCAGCTGTGTGTATTGATCCTGGCAGATCAACACCAAGAAATAATGTATTTAATGCAATTAGAGAGTCACGTAGATGATAGTGCTGACGCACAGAATGGTAAATGTTTCGAGGCCAAATAAAATGCTGACTTGAAATAAATCTATCAGAGAATTATTTTACTTTACTCTTTCGGTGGATTTGCGGAAGCAGAAAAGGCAAAACAAAAAGTATATCAATAAGTATTTTTTCAACACTTGTATTACTGGTATTACAAAATATTCCTGCATTGGATATGCACTTGTAGTATATCCCATATACCACGTTAAACGCAAAAAAAACGCAACCTGTGGTATCTGTTAAAGAATGCGTGTGCCAAAGATTCACCCAAGAACCTTGACAGACAAGCAATTCCTGCAATAAAATAAATGACCTTTTTCTAGCCCAGCTAGTATTTATTGAAGTTATCAGTTCAATAGCTCCCTTTCACCCCCCCCCCCCCCCCACTGTGACAAAAATGGTAATTTCCTTTCATTGTATACCAATTCAACTTGAACTATGCTTATAACAGACTTAATCGTCTGGGGAGAACAAATTTGACGATAATGCCTGTATTCACACAGTCCTAATTTAATCCATCAGTGTGCGAGGATTAACGGCTAATCTCCCCCCTCACATAGACTGTCAGATAAACTATATCCCACCGGTTTAAATAAAACACACCTGGAAGGTTTGTTTTTTCAAACGTGTCAAAATTAAAAGGGAAAAACTATGGCTTCCATTATTTAATTGGCTGCCAGGTTTTTTCCGTCTATTTTTTTCTTCCAAAAACTATATAGAGCAACCGCCCCATCACTACCACATCGCTTCTGCTATCCTCTACTTAGATGCTCTATCACACCCCACCCTCCCCACCCCACCATTTATTTATTTAGGATACCTCACTATTTTCGGCTGCAATCATCATCTCCTTTCTTCTCGTTCTTCAACCCTTTATGCCGTTCTGCTTCCTACTTGATTCCCTGCTCCTCATCTCCCCCAGCTATCCTTTCTGCGTCCCACTTGTCCGTTGTTAGCTGATTGCAGAAGTGCTCTCAGCACGGTTTGTTATCATGAATGGCACGGATGTGAAAAAGAAAAAAAAGACGTATGAGAGAAGAGTCTGAACGACTGACTGTGCCTTCGAGTCACATATGAGAGAGAGAGAGAGAGAGAGAGAGAGAGAGAGAGAGAGAGAGAATGGACAGGCTCAGTGAGATACTGAGCTCAGGGAGCACAATGGGACAGCAATCCCACGCATTAAAGGGTACAACTGACAAGGTCAATTTAGTCTTGCACCCTGCCGCCACCTATCTCTCCCTCGTCCTCCATCCTGAGCCAGCTCTGTCCCAAGGCCCCATCTTGGATCACATCTTCTTCAACCCCCCCCCAGTTTTAGCCAAGTGCCTGGAGGGGCCACGGGGGACCCCACGGGTCAAGGCGGACATTAGCTGCATTCACTTTGTTTTGCCTCGCATTAAAGATGATGAAACAGGATGGTGAATAATATTGTTTTGCTCTTGGGGACAGGTGGTATAGACAGTGGAACCAATAAAAGCAAACACACACACACACACAGCCTGTCTTTTAATAAAAAAAAGTTTTGCACATGAATGTTAATTAATCTAATACATCTGTATTATTCATGTGAGGAAAAGCAATATTTGATTTTCCCTGCATACATATATTGCTTTATTTCCATATTTTCTGAAACTTTTGCAAATAAATGCGTTTCACATCGGCCATAACAAAATCTGCATGGCGGCGACGGCCGGGGCAGTTCCCCCCCCCTCCCAATTAAGACACACACACGGGGTCACATTCCGTCACCCTGGGGAATCGCAGGGGGACGAAACCAGATTGGTATTTTAAACTGCTTTTCCAATGTGGTATCAGAGTTCTGAAAGGACCCTAGCGCTAAGGCATGTTTCCACGGTGGCATGCTTTCGTCCTTGGTTGTTTATGAGCGCAGTGCTCCAAACATGGCCACGCCGCCACCAACACGGCCATGGGTACAACCCGGCCAAGTGGTAGCCGATTTAATAGTTGTTTTTCGCAGCCTATCAACAAAACATTTCTTTGGGGGTTTTTATGGGTTGAAGTGCGTGAGTGCTTGGGTAATTCCAAACATCCAATTAGACATTGGAAAGCAGTTGTAAAGACCAATGTATTTCCCAGAGTTAGATCATCCGTTTCCATTATATCAGCCTGTGCCGACCAGTAGAAATTGGGTCAGGAGATTTTTTTTATTACGTAAAACATTTCTAGTGCGTTATTTTTCATATAATTAATTGATCTAGCCAGCACTTATAGAGATAGACGTAAAAAATTGACAATATTTAGTTATTTTAGTGTTAAATTAAATAGGACTGGATTCCAGTTTCACTCGCTTCACTGGACCGGATGGGCAACACCATCGCCGCTCTAAACAAAATAAGGATCCAGGATTAAATACCGTTGGTGTGGGCTATAACTCCTACGGTGCTTCCACAAGGACATCTGTGGTCGCCCGGTGTACCCCCAAAACGTGATGCTCGCACGGCCAATGAGGGAGCCATTAATGTGCGTGCGAGGGGTGATTAACGTGTGATTCATAGGGCTCTGCCCAGGCCGTGACAAGGTAACCTGGCTCTCCATTGTGGAGCTATTCCAAAAGTTCTGTTATTTAACCAGCCTACCTGTGAAAAGACCCACACCCACACTCTCTACTGAGATGCCCTTCATGGCTGGGCTAACAAGATCAGTGACGGACCCCCCGCCTGTGATTTGCAGAACCTAAAACCGCTGCAGTATCTAGGCTGCCATATGTTTCCATCTCTGGTGCACACTTACTAAACAACATTCTGTAATTGAGACTGGGTCCGTTGGCTACGCGGGAGACACCGAAATAGATGATGAGCTAATGGAACCGCTTTGAAACGTGCCACTGATGAGCTAAAAAGCCATGTTCAAACTGATATCACCGCTTTCCCCCCCAAGTTCTAAGCATCTCCTTTAGCTACAGCAGTTTTCTACGTTCCAGTGGTCTCCAGACTTCTAGCAGTTTCCCCAAGTTTCGTGGACTTGAGCACAAACTCTCCCCCCCCCCCCCCCCCCCCCCCCCCCCCCCCCCCCATTGCTGAGATGGAACAAAAAAAGAGGTATGATTCAGGAAGAGAAAGGATCCTGCAGTGTAGGCCCAGCAGTCCCAGTCACCAGGGACACAATTAGTCTCCCATATCTGCCTCAAACACCCATGATTAAACCCCCAATTCCATCCCCCTCCTCCCATTGTGCTGCATTGAAACTTCCTCCAATAGCAATTATAAATAATCCAAGTTGTGCAAGTAAGACACTGTGTCTACGTGTGTGTCTCATATCAAAATTATATATATATATATATATATATATATAATATATATATATATGTATATAAAAAAATGTGTGTGCAACCTGGGTGCAAATGTGTGCGCGCATGCGTGCGTGCGTGCGTGCGTATGTGTGTGTGGGCCTGTGTGTGTAATTCTGTGCGCACACCGATATGGGTAATTACTTTCTAAATGAAGTCTCCCGACAACAGAGTGCCCGTTCACGAGAAGGACGTGTGACGACGGCGGTGCACGGTTGGTTAATAACATGCAGATCCCATCTTGTAAAGGTGACACCAGAGCGACCAGGGCCAATCATGACAAGTGTGACAGGGGGGGGGGGGAATCAGATTCTGCAGCGCTGTTACAGCTAACGCGGTGTAACCGCAAATTAAAATACCACCCCAGTCCTTTCAGCCGGGCTGATTGAAACAGGAGTAGGCCGGGGGAGAGGGCGAAGGAGCCAGGCATCCTGGGAAGGCAGAGGCGCTTGGTGGCTTTTACCCCTAGACCAGACGTGTTGGCCGGTCTATGGCCGTATGATGCATGGGTTTCTGACACAGAGAGCCAGCCTGTGTGTGGTATGTCACGGATGACATGGAGACATGTGTCTCAGTTCACAGGGGGGGGGGGGGGTTGGTGTGAGAAGAAAGAAACTCAATAGCATGTTCGGCATCTGGAGACTAGATGTGCAGCTTATCAACACTCACTTACACCGCGACTCAATCCGGTGTATCCCCGTTCAAAGGTTGAACCTCGGTTTACCGTCGAAACGCGTGTTCTAACAGCCGACCGACCTCCACCACATTGCCCTTGAAAATGTGCCGGAGGTCGATGTAGAATTAGAATTAATCGTAAGCAGTTGCAATTAATTAGCAGTAAAGCACGGTAGTAGGAACACCCTGCTGTCATGGCGTTGACGGTGCGAGTTCCCTGATGGAGCAGACAAACGTGACTAGTTTGGCTGTTTCGTAATAAAAGGTCCTCTAAGTGGTTGCAATCAGTTAATTGCCCCAGGAGATGTACCCTACTGAGAACCTCAGATATTGGAGCAAAAACAAACACAAACAGCAAATCAGGGAAGATAATTATTCTTCAATCCATTATTCCTGCTGTTTGCCGAACTATTACCCGGGATTTAAGAAAGACAAAACCATAAACAAAAACAAATCTGACTTTATTACTTTCATTGTGCCAACAGGAATAACAATTGAGGAGGAGGGCTTTGGTTTTTTAGAATGCGTGTGCGTGTGTGTGTGTGTGTGTACGTGTGCGCGCGTGTGTGCGTACATGCAAATAGACACGCTGTCAGGACCATCAGTGCGAATGAATACAAATGAAAGGAGCACTTCAAAAGTGATCTATTTTTATTGACGATCAGAGGGACGGCGGCCGAGCCACCATTAATCTGTTCTTTCCCAGATAGAGACTCGGGGAAATGGCTACCCGGATAGAGGGGCGGCCCTCTATTATTAGTGCTAAAAAATGAGAGGAAATGGCGAGCCAAGATGGACCCATTTCTGTTGACAGGCGTCTCAAACACAGGAAATCTTGACGCGCCGTAATAGCCGAACATCAAGCAGAAGCTGACTTTTAGCATTCGAGCATAGGACTGAACAGAGCCGGGTAAAGCCGTCTGAAAGGAGAACTGCACAGCAGACAGTAATCTGTGTGCTCTTGGCAAGATGGGGGGTGGGGGGGAGAGGACCAGATTGGATTCGTTGTTATCCGATTTTCTGACTGCAATCTTCAGCACGGCTTCCACTAGTCCATCTGTGGACCAGTCGGACTGATTATTGATGAAAGAGACAAATCTGAATCAGAGAGTGCTGGCAGTGGTGAGCGGAACAAGCCCCGGAATCCTAAATCATCCTCACCGAAAGTCCCCGTCGGCAATCACTTTTATTTACAAGCATTGAGCGGTTGGCATCCCTTATGCCAAACAGTCTAAAAGAAACAAAATCCGGTTACGGAAAGGTGAAAGAGGAAAAACCCTTGCGTCAATGACTTAATTCCAACGCAGGTTCACGGGCCCCTCCATCAAGTTAGACGTCCGCGACGGACTGGGAATCGATGTATATAACTAAAAGAGGAGACGGCGATGAGGAGGCAGGGAAGGAGACGGCGACCCTCTCACAGGGCTAAACACGCAAGCGGCCACGTTCCGGCCCAAACTGAGCCGGGCGGAGATCTGCTTAAACGGCAACTCTCGTCCCGCTCCCCGGAAATTCAATTTGATTCCGTAAGCTGGGGGATGAAAAAGCAATTATTCACAGTCGTCCCTTTTCACGATCTGTTTCTCTTACGGCCTCGCTTCTCCCCGACAAATAAGCCTCCAGATTAGCGCGGCGTGGGGCGCCGTGGCAGGGGCGTCCGGTCAGAGCTTTTCGGCGACTGCGCCGACCGAAAGCGATCTGAAAACAAAAGCCGGCCAATCGAATTGAGGAAAAGCGGCCGAGCCTGGGGGAAAGGCCAAGGAACACACTCCCCGATCGCCCCCCTGGGATGGTGTGATGGGGCGGGGAGGGGGGCAGGGAGCGGGGGGAGGGAAGGCAGCAGATAATGTGTTGATAGCAGGATGTCACTTTGATGCATAGAGAAAAGAAGTGAGCGAGCTTGCGTCAGGAGAGCATTTCTCTTACACCAATTAAACGACACGTCTTCAAAAACCTAAGTCCCTTGGATTGATCAGTGTGGGGGGGGGGGGGGGGGGGGGGGGGGGGGGGGGGGCTGTCAAGGGGACCGCCTGAAGCCAAGGCTCCAATTTACACTGGGGGAAATTAGGTGGGACCCGGGCGTGACTGCGCAAAGAGCTAGATCGCTGCATGACACATTTCACGTTGCCTCGAACACGTCAATCAACTCTGGAACAAGTCTGGGAGTCTAGCGGTGTGGAAAGAGGCTCATGTTTTAGGCATGGGCACCCGGGTTCTTTTAAGAAGTTGCTGGGCGACAAAACACCTGTTGATTGAGAGATGTGCGGATGCCCAGTCACTTTAATTGGATCCCTCCCTGCTCGGATGCAAGGGAGAGAGGAGACGCTGATGGGAGGAAGATGAAATGGGACGGGGACGGGGGGGGACGGGGGTATATGGATGGAAGGGATAAGCCTTTAAAGTTTGAGTTATCCATCTGAGAAGGGCAGTGTGAAACTACCAACTCAAAGGCAGACCTATAGATCTGGGTAAAGCTTAAAGCCAGTCGCCAATGACGGATAGCATGCTTCCCAATACCTTACGCTCCAACATCCCTCATCCAAACTTTACCTTGGTTGTCTTTGCTACTTTGTTGAAAGACTTTGAACTAAAAAAGTGGATCGCATTCTCCGGGAATTGCAATACTGTGAAACGGTTTGCCCTGGCACACAGGCTATAAATAATAAGATAAATCTTCGTGAAGGAAACACTTGAGACTAAATGGCCTGTTGGGTTCGGGACGGGGTGTCGTTTAATATTATTAATAAGTATGGTGTGGGATAGGTTTTCCACTTGGATCCGGGGTTAGTCTACCAGGCGCCAGGAGAATTGTGTGTGATTAAAAAAAAAAAAAGATACACCTATCAACATTTCACACCACATGATGCCTCTCTTAGAAAAAGAGTGAAACGCTCTATTAAAAAACGAATGTGAAAAGACATTCAACAACCTTTTTTCATAAACCCTGCTGCACTAAATATGAATAAAAACATATTGTTAAGACTCCTAGATTATAGCTCATGCTTCCGTAATCAGCGTTCTAATTAGTCCGTAACAGAGTATGCCAATTCACCACAGCTGGTGCTGTGGCTACCAATATAACTCTAATCGACTCAACAGTGACCGTTTTACTTTAATTGTAATTATTTAAATTGTTGAAAGAGGAAGGCAAAATTGGATTCCAATGTACTTCCTGGCGTAGATCCAGTTATATGTCACGTCCAGTAATCTAACATGTTTCATGAATGATCATTGGCTGGGCTGAAGCACTTCCTAAAACCTTTTTTTAGGAGTGCTGTAAGATTTGAGTGAGCACAATGTTGCATGAAAGCGCTCACGATTTGTCTATTTGAAGTCTACCCAGATGTCTGCTAATTATTTCAAGGCGTAGGACGACAAAACTAAATCCTCCGCTGATTTAAAAGCATCCTCCGGTATTTCTACAATTAAATTTGATTAATAATGTAACAGAGCCAAAAAAAAACAAGTCTACAACCATTAGAGGGAGAACTTTTGCTGTGGGTCTGGTTTCCCAAAGTAGTAGAGAAGAAAGCAAGAAAAATAAAAGCCAAGACAAATACTTTACCGAAAGTCGCTGGTGGTCAATGATTAGTGGTGGTGGTGGCGGCGGCGGTGGTGGTGGAGGAGGAGGTGCAGCCTGGAATGGAGTCTCCTCCGTTTTCTCTGCAGATTGCACAATCTGTTCTGATTGGCTCCTCGTACGACGTCTCCCGCTGATCCCTATGGATAATCAGTTGGGAGAAATGATTTGACTGACCGGGAGGCAAAAGTGGGCAGATCTCAGCAAATAAATACGACAAAAAGAATCAGGAAGAGGTTTAGAAAGGAAAAAAGATGAAGGACACGTCAATGGTATACAACCCCCCCGTTTCCTTTGAAGCAACAAACGGCACGAATGCTGGATGCATTCAAAGAATATATCCCTTTACCTGATGGCACAGCTGCCAGATGAACGCGGCACAATATGGGTGGTATTGTATCTATTTGAAGCCTGCTCCACTGAGAGCACAATATTTCATTACTGCACTGTTTGCCTTCATTTTATTACACCGCTCAAAGAAAAAGGCCTGGCTGGCTCAATTTGTAAAGAGCGAGGGAGACAGAGAGAGGGAGAAATGTGGAGGGAGACGGTGAGAGACAATGAGACAAAGGGGTGACCGTGGAAAGAGTGGGAATGCGACAGAGAAGGAGCCGCAGACACGGAGAAGAAGGAAGACAGAGAACGAGCTGTCAGCTGGCGGTTGTTTGGACAGCTTCAGCTGATTCGATTTTTTGTGTCTGGTTGCACTAGACTCTGATGGCCTCCACTGGCTGTACTGTCACCAAAGGCCTTAAGGTGACCCCAGTAATCTGCAGCCAGAACACACACTTTAACTGACATTCAATAACCAACAAGCACTGCACCGGGCTAACAATCAAGTAGGGGGAAAACGGTTATGGGCAATACACAAAATAAAAATAAATAAAGCCGTGAAAGAGTCTGAGACAGCCTGCAAACTATGCAGTTATTTTATACAAAGGGAAGAAATAAATGTCAGTGGTATTGCATATTCCACAAAAAGGTGCATATAACTTTTTTAAGCCCCCGGAGGGGTCTCCATTTGAAATATACAGTATGCTAAGCCAAGGGAAGACGCTTTCTATTCCAAATGCGTTTTGTATTGCATTATTCATGTCCTCTCAATTGTAGAAGCAAAAGCAAACGTAAATCAAGAGTTCTGGATGACAATCAACCGAGCCATTCATCACGGCTACTGTATTTTGGGCAGTTGACGGGACAAGTATCTGTTGTGGATTATTCTTTTTTTTTTACGGCTTCGCTGCCAACTGATTTAGAGAGATAGTCTTTATAGTGCAAACTTTGTCTAAATGTTGTATTAGGGGTATTTTTACCTGCCTCTTTGGAATGAAGGATGCACAGGGGTTTAATCGGTGGTGCAAAAATCTAAAGTAATGGCTTTGCTCACTGCATGCTTACACAGTACATAGTTTCTTGAATTCCTTTTTCCGTAAAATATGTTGCTGTAGCTAATTAGCAATTCAGGCATTTAAAATGTGTACTAATGGACAGATGGTCTGCTCAATCAATGTAAATGTGATGTTTCCGGTTAAATAATTCCATCAAATTAGGCCATGCGCACATGTTTAACCATCGAAAAAGAATTATGCCCTTGCATAAGTCTGTGCCCATTGTAATGTGAATCACCCACTGCAATACATGTTGCATGAACCATGGCTTATACAGGATATCTGTTAGATAGCAGGAGACACAGAGTATTGAAAGAACCTCCCTAATACCAATGTGAAACTGCTCACATATTTCATAACCTACCCTACACTTTTGCCATTGAGGTTTTTAATAAATATCTCACATAAGGAATACCAGAAATTTCACGACTTATTTTACAATGACCTCCGCGGCTTAACGGCTTTGAATTTCGCAAAGGGTTAGATTTAAAAAAGGCTTCCACCGTGGGTGTGAGCGGTGTAACAAAACAGACAAAACAAAAACAAAACAAAACAACCCGGTTACCTTCTTTATCGCAGTCATCTGCATCGCGGCCTTCGTCTGCTACCGCCGCTCCCGAGCTTCCTTCCTGGGGGGGCAGAACCTGAGTTTCTGCAGCCACGACGCCTTGCTCTTCCGGCCCGGGTTTTGCCGAGCCTTCAGCCACGTCCTGCGTGGTCGTGTCCCCCTCCCCACAGCTCTTTGTGGGGCTGGAAGAGTCCAAGCTGTCCATGGACTCGTCCCCGTTCACGCACTCCACCCCTGAGGCGCCACTGTCCCCTTTGTCCTTGGCTTCTGCGCCCAGAGACACGGCGTCCGCTTCGGGCTTGGGCTCAGCCCGCTGCGCTGCTGGTTTTGGATGTTGACCGGCACTGACGGATTGGGCCTGCGCGTCCTTCCTCCCGTCCCTGGGCTCCGGTCCGCTGCTGCTTTGCTCCTCCACCTTCGCCTGGACCTCGGTTGGGGGTGGCTTGTTTGCAGGGAGAAGGGCGGGGAGGGCGGCCAGAGGCTCGTTCGCTGGGAGGAGGGTGGGGAGGGCGGCCAGAGGCTCGTTCGCTGGGAGGAGGGCGGGGAGGGCGGCCAGAGGCTCGTTCGCTGGGAGGAGGGTGGGGAGGGCGATCGGTCGCTCGCCTGCTGGGAGAAGGGCGGGCAGGGCGAACAGTGGCTCGTTTGCAGGGAGAAGGGTGGGTGGGGGGACCGGAGGTTCGTTGGAGCTCTCTTCCTCCGTGGAAGGCCCGTGGGAGGGTGCGTGGTGGCCGTTGGGCTTGGGCGGCATGGTGTCACACGACGATTCCTCGTCCAGCGTGAGACAGAAGTCACAAGAGCCCGTGGTGTCCCCCTCGGGCTCTTCCTCTTCCTCCTCAATGCCTTTCTTGTAAATCTTCTTCTTCCTGATGATGCCGCGCCCCCAAAATGGCCGCCGCCGCACCTTGCGCTTCAAGTGGTCTGGACCAGTAAGAAAAAAAGACAAACATTTTTTTTTTAATAATAATATATATTAAAAATATATATTCCCCTTTTGTATGGATGCATTTATGCCACACTAATTGACACGGAATCTGAAGAAGAATTGTTAAAGTCAAAAAAGTTTTTTTCATTAAAAAGGCAAGTATCTTGACATGTGTGACAGGAAATTCAATAACCAGCCATTTAGCTGCCCGCTCACAACTTCTCGCCAACACATACACCCCTGTGGTTACGAAGCATAATCAGATGTCAGCTTCAATTTGAAAGACCATTCCTTTCTTTTTTCTTAGCAAATCAATTGTGTGCAAGCTCACGAGTATTAAAACCGTTACTAGGGCAGTGGTTTGTACGTTTGCACGATTGCAGCATTCGCTTCTGTGTGTGTCTGTGATTTTGGGTGTTTCCGTGTGTGTACAGACACACACACACACAATTATGAGACAGACAATTCGAGAACAGCGAAATAATTCAAAACAACCAAAAACGTCCGCATATGAGAGCCATACATCATACCCAAAATTGATTTCTTCACAATTTCCCCTTTCTTGTCTAGCAAAACAAAAGGGGCTAGGGAGAGGAGGGTGTCCCCCCCACCCATCCAATCAGAAGTTCTCCCCTTACGGCGAAATAACCTGTCTGGCTCCTACCAGGTTAGATATCGATTGCGTCTTACAGCGGGCACATCGCTCGTAATCAAATAGCAAACACAGGAGCAGAGGATGAGGTACGCCAACGGACAGAGAGCGAGAGCGAGAGAGAGCGAGCAAGAGTGGGAGATTGAGAGAGAGAGAGAAAAAAAGCAAGGGAGACAGACAGCCAGACAGCCCGAACAAGCGAGAGGGATCGAGCGAGAGAGGGAGAGAGAGAGAGAGAGAGAGAGAGAGGGAGACACGTGAATGAGGCCAAAAGCTTGTGAGTGGCGCCGGAATGCTACAGCAGTGCTGCATGGTCAACACTGACAACAGATGGAGGCTTGTGGAGGAGCTGGAGGATAGTGGTGCCGCTCGGCTGGTGTGGGTTGGTGGGGGTGGGGGAAGGTGGGAGTGGGGGAAATGACGAGTAAAGCCTGCCATCAGTAAAACTGTCAGTGCAAGCTGCTGGGAAGGCGCAACATAGTGAAACTCAAGCAGACCGGCTTCCCTCCACCACTTTGCCCGAGCCACCGGCACGAGGTGTGAGCCATGCTAAGAGAGAGCGAAATAACAGGACGCGTATAACGTCATGTTATACAGAATATCATTTCTATTAGGCCGGCCGTGACATATGAAGGCCAGGGACGGTCGGGTTGTGTGTAATGGCGTTCGCAAATGATGCGGTATCCCGGCCAAGTTCAGCTCCGACATAATCATAGGGCGGTTACGTTACTCCCCATAAAGGATTTTATTAGTGTGCTGCTAGGAAGTCATGTCTGTATCTCAAGAATACACACACGCACACACACACGCGTGTGGCATGATTTATTTTCATCTGGACAGCCTTAGCCACTGAGGCTATGAACTAGCGACGAACTCGGCCCGCGGTTACAGCCGCACAATAAACCCTGTGCGATGACACCGGAGTGGGAATGGGGGGCGGGCGGGTAACAATGGTGCTGGAACATATGGTGAGGGACAGAGCAGCGTCAACTGAAAAACAATACAAATAAAGACGGGGAACCGGCCAATGGGCGGGACAGGGAAAAAAACGCACACATGACCATGAGAACAATCAGTCATGTGGTAAAGCCTGATGGCATATAAGAGCAGCTCTCCTTGGAGCTTTCCTTCAGCGACGCCCCCCCCCCCCCCCCGATACTCTCCCCAGTCCAAACAGATGAGCCCGCGGCTAATGGACTACAACTTGGCACCGGCCAACGCCAAGCCATTAAGACCGTACCACACATGAACCCACAAGGGTGTGTGAGTGTGCGCGCGCATGCCCGCATTTCTCTACAGACCCCCGTGCACACACACTGATTATGCATAAGCCCGCCGCTGTTCAATTAGCGACGTGTTGCACAAACTATGAGTGTGTGTTTAAATCCATCCTTGAGTGCGGCTACCGCCAGTTAAACGCGGGGAGCGACGACGGTCAACACAATTAAGGCACGTGCGAGGAATATCTGAAAACCTAAGAGGTGGCGAGAAAAAATATGGCCTAAAGCATCTCATAAATCCACAAACCGGCCAGGTATTTAAGCACCTCGGGTGGCGAGAGAGAAGGAGTAAATTAGGTTTCCCTCAAGCCTAGCTAGAGGCCGGAGCCCGAGAGGGCCGTGTTTGTAATATCTCTTTCACAACACGACCACAGACGACGCAGTAGAAACACAGGCTACTACTGGGGGCCCGCCCCCTTCCTCTCCTCCTTCTTCTTGTTCTGCGACGCACAAGAAAGCTCATCACCACCCATCCCCCAACACCAGAGCTAGTGTAGCTCCTGGTGACGGCTGCTTTCGAAGGCGCTCTGAAGAGGGGCCAGTGGAGGCCTCACCACCACCAACCCCCCGATTCCCAAGAGGGGAGAGGGACCACGATGGCCGGTTAAGCTCCTGACGACCGCTCTGGGATGAGGTCGAGAGGCCCCTGGCAGAGTGATGAGTTCCTTGGCGGGGGTGCAGCCCCGGGGCCCGCTTCTCCGGGGGATGCATGGGGGGGGGAAGCGGCCAGGGTACAGTAAGCGCCTTCAGAGCGGCTTCTGTTCACTCTTTTCATGTGTCACTGCCGCATGCATATTTATGTCTGGCTCGCTAGTTGGTGAGTACAGAGATGACGGGGAGAGAGCAAGAGGAGGAAAACAAAAAGGAAGGTGAGACACGCCGACGTCGTCCCGTCCGCGCCGTTTTGATGGGAATTTGCATTTGCCCTTCAATATTTAGATTTCATTCCGACGTGTCGCCTCTCTTTGTCTAATGATTCATCATAACTTGCCGCACACTTTTCGGTTACAGTAAAGAGGGGGGGGGGGGGGGGGGGGGGGGGAACTGCCTCTCTGTGCTGAGCTGGGAGAAAAAGAGCCAAGCAAAATGTTTCCTGTCAAGATCAAACCCGGAAAGGCAGAGACGAGCATTCAACAAAGAAAATAACTGGGGGGGGGGGGTTAAGGGGGGGGTGGGGACAAAGCACGGCAATACATTTTCTACTGGACACCTATCTCGCTCTAAACCCCTTAGGGTCGCGTACAATCACACATTCAATCGCAATAAACTCACATGGCACACAACCCGCGCTTGACCCACAATCCTACAATTCCCCCCCCCCCCCCCTCGGCTCGTCATCCTCTGTTCTTCAATAATGCATGGAAATTGTTGGCGCATGAATGACCAACCTCAGACAGCAGACATGTCGAGGGGTAGGCGAAGGGGGGGACGGATAGATGGGGTAGGAGGCAGAGCACTTTAAGGTGATTAAAAGAGCATGCATTTGTGGGAAAGGTTTCATGCTGCCGTCCTGCAGATACATGAAGGTTGCGCCAACACACACACACACACACACACACACACAAGTATGAGGTAAAACAAATCAGCCCGGTGACACAGATGGACACTTCAGCGGTATAAATCCATAATGCCCTAGAGGAACGTCAAGTGGGCCTGGTGGCATTGGGCTTATTTAACACATCTCGCTATTGAGCTGGTACTCATTGGGTCATAAACTGTGAGATGCAGCCGCAGCAGGGACAAGGCTGTTTGTTGTGTATGTGTGTTTCTATAATTGGAAGGGAGGGAAGGCACAAAGTTGGCTACCACGCATCAGACAGTTTAATGAACAGAGCAACAGCGGCACCGTCTTCTGTAGTCTGAGTGTCAGGGCAAACATCTTCAAAGCGATGGCTACGCTAAATTCAATTCAAATCCAAGACTGGATTCCACCAGTATGCTATTGAACAGGGATTGAAAGCCAAGTTCTCCTTTAATAGAGTGGTTCCTGGCAAATAGGAGGTCCAGGCTATCTCAAAAAAGTGCCCCTAGGTCTAACTCGTATCTGACGGAAATAGCTCATTACATACAGGAGTTCCAACCCAAGAAACAGGCAACAGCCAAGGCCAAAATTATTACTGAGGGGCATATTCCTCCAAATCATACATGAATGTATGACCGGATTTATGAACTGCTTCAAACTGAGCTGTCAGCTAGCAGGCCTAACCAACTGTGCTGCATCAACCACAGGCCTCACTGTTAATGCCATAATATCAATTAAAAGTCCCATTACAAAATGGTCCAATTACGAAATGGTCCAATTACACCGATCATTAATGTGTGAAAGATCATTTTATTGAAATCGCTGAAATTAAAATAAATGAAACCAAATTAACATAGCTTGTTATTCAATTGTACGTAAGAAAAAAAAAGAATGGCGTGATTGGCCTTCTGATTGGCAGCCAAGTCTGTCGATCACTAAAAACAAGAGAACCTTATCAACTATGTATTTTCCTTTTTTCCACAACACCCAAACCGAGGAGTAGCCAATCAGGGCTTCCGCTCGGCTTCTTCCGATTAATAATTAATGTACCCTGGTTGGGAGAAGCCACGGTTCTTCCCGTCTTAACGGCAGGGGTGGAATCTGAGTGAAACATTATCATTAGTAACACACTCTTCCCCCTACTGCTCGCTAAACAGATCAATCCGATCTTCATGGCTTTACTCGTAATCACACACTTCGTAACAAGCTACTTTTAAAAGGCAGGCGTGTCAGCACGGGTGAGACTCAAGACGCACTTCCCGACAGCAGATCCGGAGAAAGAAAATGTATATCTATCCATCTATTTATATCTATATCTATATAAATATGTTTTCTATTTGAAACATTGCCGTTCCATCCTATCCTTTACAGCTGCGAACATCCAAAGCAGGATTGTTGGGGGGGGATAATGATTTATATGCATGCATACGCACACACTTGCAGAGAGTAGCAAGGGAATGAGTTTGTGGTTATGCACACATGCATCTAAGTGGCCATATGGGTTGGATCCATGTGTGACTATATTTGCAGAGAAGCGGGGGAAGAGCTGTCAGGCAGAGAGAGAGGCAGAGGCGTAGAGAGGCTGGGGGTATTTTCAGCTCAGGTCCGTCACCGCGTCGGGGATTCACACCTTGGTTGAGATCGAGTTCAGAAAGGACAGCGGGTCATGGGGTGTCCGAATGATATGTAAAAGAGTTTGAAATGACACGGCCAGGAGAAAACATGGACCATCTGGACAAAGGAAACAGAGTGGAATTAAAAGACGGACGTTTGCACACGATGCTAGCTTACTCCGGTGTCAAGGTGGTCGCGTGAATAGACAGCTTGAGTCGAGCAACAAGGAAAGTTTCCTCCGCGCCAGGTGTACTGCAGGGATTCTGATTTCTGCCAAAGTTTGATGTAGAACGCACTGCTACGGAATGCCGATAAAGTATATATATAGGATATTAAGAAGGACTCTACCCTGGCTACCAAACTACCTTGCCACGATTGAAAGCCCACTAGCTATGAGCCAAACAGGTTTTTCTTCTTCGGTGGGGAACATTTGGGAAAACAGGCCATCAGACTCAACTCACTCAAGAACATTGCATGAACATTCTGTACTATGCTCTTCATATGCACAATTACTTATATGCACAATAACGTATAACTGTATCGCTATGCTGCTATTCGGCACTTTTGCACTTTACTATATTGCACCTTGATTTGCACCTCAATAACTACCTCAAAACACTGTGAATATTCTATTATGTGTACTTTTTGCATTGTCTGTCTGTATATGTTTTGTTTATTGGTTGTTTTTTTTGCACTATTTTGTTATTATGTTATATGTTGTGTGGTAAATCAATTAACAGCACATTGGGAGTATGGGTTAACAGAATTTCGTTCCTCTATGTAACTTGTTGTTGTCAGTCTGACACTAAAGTTCACTTTGACTTTTATTTGGTTATTGAGCTGCACTGAGCAACCGCATTGAGCTGCTTACGATCAGATCATTGAACCACTGTGGAACCCAGTTGGTAAATATCTCACAGTATATCACAAGCCATATTAAAACAGAACAGAGAAACTTATGTGATAAGAAAACATTGGAGCAAGGTCTCACTGCCAACCCCATGAAATTGACAAGTCTAACTGTGTCCTCCTCGTTCGTTCGCGCGCGCACACACACACACACACACACACACACACACACACACACACACACACACACACACACACACACACACACACACACACACACACACACACACACACACACACACACAGTTGCGATGTCCAGTGCGGCTCTAGGCTTTATTCTCCGCACACTGCAGAGGGCTTGGTTCATTGGAATCGACTTGGGTTGGTGCCTCCATCTTGTTACATTAATGAGGTATTGATCTGGCCTGCTCCAGTAGCCACAGCTGGCGGGAGTGGACTTAAGAGTCAGAGGTCAGCTTACTTTGGTGCCGCCGTCTCCCAAGAAATGCAAAGAAAAGTTGCATACCTTTATGATTTTACTAAGCAAGTTAGACAAAAGTCTCCAAATAAATATGCATTCATTTAATTTATGCGTCAGATGGAGACGTAAATATGTATTAAGGCATGATTGCCTGCCTCCGTTTTTTATTCACCAGATCTGAGTTTCATTAGTTGAGTGACTGTTGACAGAGATCATATTTGCTATTTAACAGGAGGAATATTTCTTCCAAATGAATAGCAAATAGTAAAAGCCTAGGAGATTTCAGGACTTTGAAATGCATATGCCACAACGACAGCTCTGAGCCCTAAACAAAGCCAAACCAGTTGGTAAATACTAAAGTTTCTCTGTACACCTTATGAAAGTCTTCCCAAGATGTATGTACTGAAAGGGCATTATTAGGTTGCCTAGACTTCCACACAGATATGAGTAAAAGTTTTCTTCCCATAGGGTACACCCATTAAACATATTCTTTAACAAATGTATTGCCAATGTACACACATAAAAATGTATCCACTTCAGTCTGAAAAAGAAATTCTATTTCTATGCCTTGAATAAAACCTAGCAAAGAGTGAAAATCCTTCAACCCTTGGAGGGCAAATCGAACCTGTGCCCTCAAGTGAACCTGTGCATCTAATACAACTGCTCAAGGCTCATCTTCGGGAAAACTAAACTGAAAAATAAACGTTCCGTTCCGTGACATGAGTATGACGCTGTAAATGATGTACAGCATGGAGAGAAGTGTCACTTAACATGGTAATAAGGTTGGTCGAAATGCGGCACACGACAGGATCTTAAATAAATAAATAAAGATGGTGTGTGCTGCAAGGTGTTTTCAATGCAACAGAGCTAGCTTAGAATGGGATCACGTTCTCGGCTCAAGAGGCGGGAAAATGCAGGCCGCGAGCATCTTGAGATGTCAGGCCCGGTCAAGCCCATCCAAATCCCATTTGGTTGAGAGGATTTTCTCTTTTTTTTGGGAGTAAGAACTATAATTTCAATGTACAAGACGGCAAGACAGTTCTTCACCCTAACCTCCGTCTTGAGGTTGCAGTAGTTTTCAGTGTTTTTCGGATCCACTTGGCTTCGGAAGAAAGCACTTTAAGGTAAACATCGAAGCAGCTTCTTAGTTTGTGTTGTGTTTTGTGGGGGTTGGGGTGGGGTCGGGGAGAATACAAGGTTCAAACATCAAAACTGAAAAAGAAAATCGGGTAATTTAAGGGCACTCCCTATTGTTTTTCTTAACCATTGCGTTGTTTTCTAAAACCGTCAAGAATGTTACACAACAGCAAACGTGTTTGCCTTCCCACAAGAGAGACAAGCACAGCCAAAACCTCTTTATGCGTGTACCGCTGGTGATTATCAAAAGAAACAGCCATTCTGACAATAAACCCCTTGTCAGAGATTTCATTACTCCTTCCTCACCGGCTCAAGCCTGATGAGAAGACACAGAAGGGGGGACTGCAGTCAAGCTTTCCCCCATAAAGCCCATAAGTCCTCTACAGGACATACCACATGTGAGTATGTGTAAGCCAGTATTTATTCAGAGAATGAGATCTTCAAAAGGCCCCCGGGAAACGAAGGAAACGTGAGTGAAACCCAGCTATAGGGGCAGTCACGGCGACACAGGGACTGGGAGAGGTTGTTTATTTGAAAGCGGGATGGAGGGAGAGAAGGGTCTCAATTCGTCTCGTGACCTGCTGACACTTAATGAAATGCCAGGATCAATGGATGACCTCGTCCGCGCCGCTGTTAATGAAGGAGATCAGTCACTTCCCTCACTGCTGGGGCCTTTGGCACACGGTCATGGGTGTGAGTGTGCACGCAGAGTGGCCTGAGCCACCCCTGATGGATACACCCATTTGGAGGGGAAAAATTGCCTCTGCATCTCATGTTAATTGCACGTTAGTGTGTGTTCTTGAAAATAAAGAGGGAAAAGGAAAGCGTACCGAAAAAAAAGCAATAAAGATAAGACTTATCTCAATTGCAATGTCTTTGTGCGAAAATAAACCCAAAAAACAAACAGTCTGTGATGAATTTCGATTGGCTGAAGGAACTCGCAGAAGTCGTTGTTGAAACGACACACGGCAACTCAATAAGGGGCGACCCGTTGAGACGGTACCGCCATGTCTTTCCCCCAATGTGGAAGCGGAAAGCGCAGTGTTAAACATCCTCGCGTCAAAGTATCTTTCCCTCTTTCCTTCTTATCAGCTGATTAAAAAAAAAGCCAGTGGAGTGACAGCGCCTAGAGTGCCATCTTTTTTTACAAAGAGCGATAAGCTCCCCATACTAATACAGCTGTGAGCGGTGCCCAATGTGGCGACACCCCACCACCCACGTATGATGTGTGTGTGTGTGTGTGTGTGGGGGGGGGGGGGGGGGCTCTCTGATGGAAAGGTCCTCCACCCCGCGCCAAGGTCACCTCTGTACGCACAAAAGCCCCGACACGGGCATACACCTGAACGGTGAGACAAAGATAGGCCGCTAATGGGATCTCTACATTTGGCTAGCTCGTGTAATAGGGAGCTGTGGAGTGAGACGTCAGGTAAAAAAAAAGAAAAAAAGAATGACATGGTTTTTTGACTCGTCAGTGTTCCCCTGCCTGCCTCATTTACAGTCGGGCAGGTTCCACTTCGACCTTCAGTCGAGCGGCATCTGTATCTTTTTTTCTACCCTAATCCTTCAGGGCATACATTAAACCGACGGGTGGATTGAGTTTGACAGAAGATGATGGAGTGATTCATTGGCATCACATGGTGAGAGCTCATTAGGGATTCATTAGGAGTTTAGACAACAAGCCAAGTGCTCTGTGCCGTCCCAGTGGCCCACTGCTGTGTGCAGTATAGTTTGAAAAAGAAAGATGCTGGGAATTAAATACTGTGGAACAAAGGCGGATCTCCACAGTGGGACAATCAGATTAGTGTTAGCGCTGTATGCGGATAGTATGGGACTTCAAACAGTGCATTTCAAAACACAAGCACGACGGGAAAGAGAGTGAAGCCTAACGCTTGTCAAAGCGTCGACAATAAATGCTACTAGCTACCGTATTTGGAAAACAAAGCATGGCTCAACATTAACAGTTTCCATTGGCAACCGGAATTGAGCCACTGTCAATCATTTCCCATGGTCTGATGGCGCCAGTTTGCCACCATGAGATCAGTGCCGAGGGAGACAAAATAAGACTAGCCGTTTAGAACTGACATTTGGATTTTCTTCACACTGTGAACATGTCCTTTCAAAGGGGCTGTATACGTTTTTTTCTACGGGGCCTGCGTTGTAAATTGTCAGTACAATGAATCCGGAAACCACGTTTTGGTTAAAGGTTACAAATGGTGGATATTATCACATCAATGAAATCAACTCGTATTAGACGGGTAAAAGAACAATCCTTCAGCATTAGATTATGCTTCTTTTTTTTCAACTATCAAGGGGTTCAACCTCAGGAAGAGAATTATATTATTCCGGTAATAAAAACATCCAAACTAAAAAAAATCAGTGTACAGGATGAGATTAGGAGGCTCGAAAGTAAACCGATAAAACCAAATGTCTTCCCTAGAAGGTTCTATATCGATAAGGGTGTGGCGCGCGCATGTGAACACCATTTGTCTGCGACGGAGGCCTCAGGAGTGGCATGGGGGGAGAAGTCAGACGAGAGAGAGAGAGAGAGAGACAGAGAGAGAACGAGGGAGGGTTCATAAACCTATTAGGAGCCTCTGTCGGCCATATTTCTCATGGGAACGTGTAACGTTAGCCAGGGGCTGGCGGTCATGTAAGGCGGCAGACAATATCCCAGGATGCTTCAGATTTCGAACAATGCAGAAAGAGAGGAACCTTAAAAGTGATGTTCCATGAATGCCAAATCTCCCCGAGACTCTTGGAGATCCCATGGCTTTAATGAGTTGTTAGCTTGGAGAGAGAAGAGTAGAAGAAGCGAGAGAAAAAAAAACAGTTGGGTTGCATCTCATCTCCAAGCTTAATGAAAGTATGGTATTTTGCATGGCTGAGTGGGACTCGCAGAGTAATTTGACATAATTAAAAAGTCGGTCCGTCTCCATTGGCTTTCCTACGAAGGCTTAATGTGACTCATGTCGCTTAATGTGCCCATCTCACATTCCAGAGCAATGTGAGCATGTCGTTGCGTGCAGCATTAAAATCTGGACAAAAAGCTTTTCCATTACCCTGTGTGTGCCGATACGCACACAATGGAGAAGTCTGGCGCCGACATCGATGCGCAGGGGTCTACTACTGTTCAACAATCACCGACCAACACTGGTGCTAAACCCAGATGTCTGCTAAGGTCTTCATTATAGAACACACAACCAAAATTCAGCCACATCAATCCTGTAATTTCAGCGCATCTGTTAATGGCCGATAAGAATCAACGAATAGCCCATTCACAACTGGGAAGCCCAAGCAGGATACACACAAAGCAGACTGGAGATTGTTCTCCATCACGCCAAGATCAAGCCCAGGCCCGAATGTAATTTGGATAGCACAAAGGCATCCATGGCTCATTCGGACTAATCTGACGCTGGCGGTATCAAGCTGGGTCCGAATGTTTCCGATCAGTTAGAACTTATCAGAACAGGGCAGGCAGATGGCTGACTATTTAGTCTTCACCAGCTTCTGTCATTAATATAATTGATTAATCAACCGTCACGGTGGGACCGTAAACAAAAAATAAAAAAACAGTGCGTTGCCTGTGGTTTCTTCTCCATCTGCATTGTGGCCTGAGACGGGAAGTCGGCTTTTGTGTGGGAAAAGTCGAAAACCTGTTTATCACAGACAGCCCAGCTTCAATTCCACTTTAATTAAAAAGGAAGGCTAGGCCAAGCCCACAGTTTTATTTTCTTCAGAAACTTGCCCATGGCAGCTTGCGTGTGTAAATTGTGGTGGCTGGGATATAACTCAACTGAAAACCCACTTGCAAAAAATATATTCTCCATCTCCGTTGACCCAACTGATTAACTCCTTGAGAGTCTGTCAGCGGAGGTCTAAAAATATATAGTTGAGGCGCATTGTTGGAACTCTCTACGTAATGGAAAAGTGTGCAGTGCCTTTGACACACAGGGGAAAAATGAAGCCACAAACAAAACCTGAAAAACCAGTAAACCAATTCTATTATGGACATAAAAATTAAAAGCATTAAAACCATCTGAGTCACCCAACCATTTAACCAATCATGGCATGGTCGACAGAGCGCTATGCAGAAGACCACTTAGAAAAGTTCATAAGCATTGATGGGCATCTCTCCTTAGCAGTTAGAAGTGCTCCATTCATTCTTTCTCCGTTTCCTTTTATATCAGACGTCCTTAGGCAGCACTGCTTACCTTCATTGTGCACGCAATAAGGCGATGAGCAATGCTTAATCACTCCAGTGTTGCACTTCAAGGCCATTTCTACCGAGTAGACATGTTCGCCTGTTAAGAGTGACATCTGTGGCCGTCCACGCTCCCGAGTTAACCGCAGATATTGAAATCCTGGCAGGCGGATTGCAATCGCGTTGCAATCGTAACCCAGCCAATCGTGTGCACTTCTCACGTGTCCAGAAGACAAAGGACTATGCCTGGTGGTGACGTAAAGGGAGAAGAAGATAATAAATAAATAAATAAAAGAACACAGCCTGTGTTCACACTGATGACGGCTCGTCCCTCTCTCTCCTCCTCCTCCCCACCCCTCCGCTAAAACAATAAAACGAAACGAAAGGCATCATGGTTGATTTTACATTCATTTCACGCTTGGTGCCACAATGTTCCAGCAGGCATCTGTGCCCACAAAATGGCAGCTTATGCCGAGAGCTCACTGGCTCAGGGCTTTGCAGGGATTTCATTAGCGAGGCCCACTGGGTGTTGGGGAGTGCGACTCAAGATTGTTTTTGCATGGTTGCTGGGAAGCAGCTTGGGGAGAATCTGTGTCCGGTTCTGAAAAGCTAATAACGGTTCCTTTTCAATCCGCGCCCAGATGTGTCTCCTTTCTGGCGTTGACCGCGCGCGTTCGCTAATTAAGGCCAAGGAAATGCATTCGGAGAGGACCCGATAAACACGACACTCAGTATACACGTATGAAGTCGGTGGAAGCGTTGGGTCACGTGAGGGAGTTGGTCAGTTCTTTATTGACAGTGCAAAACGTGCAACGAAATAATATTGAGCACAGTAGAAAATCCGAACTGCTGCTTATAACGGAAATCTAACCCTATGGCAGGTATCAATGGGTGAGAATAAAAGTGAGAATAGAAGTGGGCCTGGACTGCAAAATAATGGCTTCAGGAACATGATGGCGGCGGTCGAAAAGACTGGTCTGGGAATGGTTGAAATAAAGTAAGAGGTTTCCTGAACCATAGGGTGATCCAGAGGGCCGGATGGATCAAGGGACCATCCTGCATTGCCGCTTCCCTTTCAGGGGTGTCCGGGTGGGCAACTTCTGAGGGGGGAGCAGCCCGCCAGATGGAAAAGGTGCTTAACCCGCAGTTCTGGGTCTGGACTAGTTCTGTCTACAGGCAGTCGATCCCCTCAACACAGCAGGGCAAGGAGAAAACCCGGGCAGCCGAGTGCAGGGGACGTGTATTACGACGTATAATATTATATTGATTTCATGATGAGGCGCGATGTTATCGGGGGACATTGAATTATTAAAAAAGGTAATTTCCTACACGCGGCGACCACATGCATTCCGGCGAAGGGTTGCATTTATATAGTGGTTCCATTTCGTTCCAATTTCATTGGCAACGCCTCGGGCCGTCCTCCAGAATTCATAGCACTGTAGTTACATACATAACTTTCCTTTTCTAGCCATTACGGCCACTCCAATCACTTCACAATGGATGTAAATCATTCACCCCCCTCGCCGCCATCCTCCAGGCCAATTGGGACGTCCTTGAATAAAGGATGTCGCTCAAGGGCACAAAGTCTTTTTTTCCCCAGGAGGAAGCCCCAGACCCCCGCTGACCTGAGATACTGCCGGTTCATGTTAAATGCACACTTAGAATTCACAGGACTTCATAAAATTACAGATAACATTTTTTTCCAAGTATGTGATTACCTAGCTAGGGCTACTTATTCCAGACAAAAGGAGGAAATAATTGAACACAGTGGTTTCCCATAGAGACGGGCACAGTGTGTCATTCAAAAGCATATCGAAACCCTGAACAGCCAATCAAAATAAAGATTGGCAAGATTGGTATTCAACATGCGTCAACACATAACAATCTGCTATGCCCCGAAACAACTTGCCTTGCCAGAAATATTAAATTTTAATAATTGCACACGCCAGATGTATTAGTAGGTTCTTGACAAAGGAAAATAAAGTGGGAACTGAAGTCGCTTTAACCAACGCAGAAGAGAGAGAGAGAAACAGTGGGGAATACCTCCACAATGTCTCCATTGTTCCTCCTGTAAACACGCGGTGGTCAACAGAGCACGACACGGACGGTTCGCCCTGTTTGGCCTTTTGTTCCGAGCAGATTCAGGTCATTCTGTTTCCCCCCCCCCACCCATTCACGAATGAATTATGCCCGAGGTTAAGAGAAAAAAATTAGCAGGAGTGTTTATCATCCTCTTTTTTCTTCTCCCCCGCCTCCTCCACTCCCCAAAGAGTCAATTCCCATCAAGGCCCTGACATGAATTGGCTTCAGAAACAGTGAGAAAAGCTCCCCATTCACCGCGAAGCTGCAAAGTTGCGAGGCAGCGAAGAGGCGAGGCACAGCAACGGTCCACTCTGCATGAATACAGCCTGCTCTGCGGTTGCCCAGGGCCGCCTATTGATTGACGTGGAGGGCGGCACATTATGCACCCGACTCTCATTCTCCGAGCTTCGTACTTAAATACAGTTCAACAGCCGGGGAAGGACAATCTTGTTGACTGCCGGCGGTAAAAAAAAAAAATTATAATGATTAAACTAAATGCAAAAACACTTTTGTCTGAAAGATGTTTGCGGCTAATGTACGCGGCTATGCAATTAACTTGAATGCTTACAGGCATCAACGTTAAAATGCACAATTAGCACAATTTAAAAAGATCACAACAGCCACGGTAACAATGCGCCGCACACAATTCGGTTGATTTAGAAACGGCTTCAAATGGTCTCGAGACCGAGAGACTGAGTGGCGTCAATAATAAATGAGGGAATGGCACTACATTTGAACCAGATCCATGTGGCGCTGCACTCAGCTTGAACCCGGGGCCGTGGCCCAGGTAATGGGGCCCAGCGCTTACAGTTCCCTCCCCAGGAGGCAGTGACAAGAAGAGTGCCGGCCAGAGTGATGGAATGAGTGAAAAGAGCAAAGAAAAATAGAAAAAAAAAAATCACACTCCAGACAGAGTGAAAGCCCGAATGAAAGAGTGTGGTTAAGAGTGTAGGGGGAATAAAAAAAACATTTATTTTTTTTTAAATGTCAAAAATTAGGCACGCCTCTCTTGAGTTTCACCCATGTGAGAAATAGTCTAGCTCCCCACAACTAGGTTTAACCGCGGCTCCCTCTCACAACCAGTCTGACAGATTTCCTCTGTCAATGCAAGAAAGCACTTTGGAGAGTCCCCCCCCCCCCCCCCCCCCCCCCCCCCCCAAAACCCACAACTCCCATAGCCCATGGGCTTTATCTACGCATCCCCCGCCGGCACCAGCTCCAGGCATGTACAACTGATGGATGAAGGGAGCGTGGCTAGATGTAGCTGGGTTGCGCACACACACACACACACACACAAAGATGTCAGCAGCTATACCAGGCACACCTCCACCGATGCTACATCACCGACACCATGAGGGTCAAAGATGGTGGCTATACCATGCACACCTCAACATACCCTGTAAGGGAAAGGGTGAGACAGATTCTGCACCATAAGGGTCAAAGGGCGATGGCTATACCAGGAAACACCTCAACTTACCCTGTGAAGTAAAGGCTGGGACTGATGCTGCATGGCCTACACCATAAGGGTCAAAGGCGGTGGCTATACCAGCCACACCTCAACCTCCCCTGTAGAGTAAAGGGTGGAACAGATGCTACATGGACTAGATCAGAAGGGTCAAAGGCGGTGGGTATCCCCAGATTGACCTTGATGTGACAGGAGTCGGTTCAGCCTCAGGTAAGCACCCCGCGTGACGCACTCCATCACTCACGCAACACTTCTGCTGGGTTCCACGCATCCTGTGTGAAGTGATGCCATATGCTCTGAACCCATAATTGACTTCATATATTACATTTGCCTAATTGGACCAATGTCATGGTGATCCAGGTAAGAGTGTGTTGCTGGTGTCACCAATAAATCACCGGTATTTGCCTAATTAATTAGGCTTCTGGAGCCGGAAGATAACAACTTTCCCCTAGAGCGGCAGAGTTAGTGGCCTGCATCCGTGACACTTGGCTATAAAGATAAAGGCAAGAGCTAATGGCAGGATATACAAGCCGTCTGTTCACCCTCACAGTGCCCCATCCGCATTAAAAGACAAATGTGACTTTTAACTACAATTGCATTGAACGAGGCTAAAGCCAGTTAGCTTTTGTAGTTATTTACACAACGGAACTGGCTACAATGCCTGTGATACACAAAATGGAAATGTGTACACTGAAAAGATGACTTATTCATTCAAAGCACAAATGGATTGTTTTTTTGGCTCCAGCGAGGAGTGCAATCAAAAGTGCTGTATTGCATACAAAGATAGTGATGTCACCAGAAATATGGCAGTCACACTAAGGTCAGGTGAGAACAATATGACAGGACCAACTCAGCTGGTGTTTTCCATCAAAACTTTCAGCACCCAACCTTGGACTGATTGTACCAAGATGGGGTCCAGCAGTGCAATAAAGGCAGAATATTATTTTCCTAGCAAACAAGACACTTTTTCATCTTGGCCTAGCACCGTGGCAAGACTAATAGCAGTGCAGTAGAAACTCAGACACAACCGCTACCTTACAGTATTTATGGAGGCCAGCAGAGACCGTCATCTCTCAGGGTGCCTTCTCCCCAGGAGAGGGAGAGTTTACTCACACAGCGGGGGACTATTAGGTATGCTCTCCTGAGAGAAAAGTGCCACCCTGTGTTTGAATGCTGTAGTGCACCTACAAAAATTAACACACACACACACACACAAACACACAAATTCATGTCAACCCAGAGGGAACCTCTATCATTCAAATAAACCGGTGCGGCTGTGAATAAAAATAAAACCATGACTCATCTTCCTGGACACTTTCATTTGTATTCAAAATTATGTGAAGCCATGAAAGAACAAATATGCAACTAAACTAGATAAGAGAGGGCCAATCAGTTTCTTCCTGAAAACAAAAAACAAAAATCCTTGGATCAATGTGGCTCGATCTCCTCTCAGCATCCATCTCTCGGAAGATCTATTTTAGGCAGGTCTTTGCCTTTTTCTGCTCCGAGCAAAATGTCTTGTCCAAAGTAAAGCAACAGGGGGGCCGGGCTCAGCTCAGGCTGGCTTCTCGAGCCGCGTAGCTCGGATCCGTCTTGTCCGAGTTACAACCTCGTTTGTTTGCCTTCCCCTAGCCCCCGGGCACCTGCCGCTTGCTGCAGGTGGGCATGTAATTGCTCCGTGGCGTGGTCACGCTCTGAATGGGGAGGAGAGACAAGCCCGTCTAATGAGGCTGCCCACTGCGCCGCGTCTCCCCTCCTGGGAGACAGGAGAAGGAGTTTGTGTGTGCGTGTGTGTGCGAGTGCATGTGCTTGCACGCATGCGTGCGTGCGTATGCGCTTATGAACAAGCGTACGTGCGTTCCTATGCCTTGGCTGCAATGTGTGTATTTGTGGTATTGTGTGTATGTATTTTCCCTTGCCTGTGTGTTTGTGAGAGAGCTTGTGCATATGTGGCCTAGCATCCTTATGTGTGTGTGTGTGTGTGTGTGTGTGTGTGTGTGTGTGTGTGTGTGTGTGTGTGTGTGTGTGTGTGTGTGTGTGTGTGTGTGTGCAGGTCTACACGTGCACACATGTGCGCCGGTTTGCGTACTTACGATAGCGCATGTGCGAATCTAGCGTCTCTGTGTTGGCCATTACCCGCGTCTATGATCTAATGCTGCTGTGAAAAGTGCAGATGATGAAGTGAGGGGAGGCACTCTCATTGTCCTCCCTACGTCTCCCTCTCTGTGTCCCTCTCGGCAGTATGTCCGGGCTGTAATCAGCTAAATGTGCTAGGCTGTAAATACTGTGAACTCTGGCCTTTGGCAACGGACTAAATGGAGTGAGTGAGTGAGTCACACTTAGAAAGGGGATTCGAATTTACAGCAGACGCATTGTCCTCGCACACACAAAATGTCAAACAGCAGGGGACAGAGGGAACATTAGGTTCCTCACTCAGAGTTAATGAAGGTGTTTGAGTACATCAATGTGTTTTTTTTATCCGATGCATGATAGGGGCCCCTCAGAGTTACAAAGCCAGGTTGCCTCAGCCAAACTATGAATCCCAGTCCACACAGCGCCAGGTGGGATATATCACCGGCTGATCTGATTTGTCAGCCGACAGGGTACCCGCTGAGAATATCAATCTTTCTGCAACTTGGATGATCGGATCTGCCGGTGCTAACGGGAATCCAGAGGTGTGTGGGGCAGAGCGTTACTCCCATGGAAAACCAGCAGCCCATTGAAGAATGAGTGTACATCGCTGGCAAGTCTGTAAAAGTTATATGACGGTATGAAGTGATAGCAGGGTTTCTTATGGGTTTCTTCAGATGTGTAACCCTGATGCAACACACCAGTGTTTGGGATGGGACAACAACGTGCCGGCGTCGGTTTGTGGAGCGATTATGACATGTAGCCGTTGTTCCCGTTCACGTCTGTGTTCAAGGTTCACGACTACCACTCGAATCAACAACGTTCAAAAGAAACACACATTAAATCCAAACTATCTGCGCCATGTTTGTCCTGCTGCTGACTGTGTGTGTGTGTGTGTGTGTGTGTGTGTGTGTGTGTGGGGGGGGGGTGTCTCTGTAGTGTGTGTGAGTCTGTGTGTGTGTCTCTCTGCGTGCACGTGTGTCTCCCTGTAGTGCGTGCACGCATGTCTCTAGTCTGTGTGTGCTTGTCTAGGCTGGTCTCTGCAGTATGTGCGTGCACCTCTCCAGTGCCTGCCTGCTTGCGTGTGTGTGTGTGGAGGATAAGAGCTGGGTGTACTCACTACTGGCACACTGCTTGTCGGCTGCTTCGCCCTGAGTGCTGCTCCCTGCTCGCTCATCTCCCACGGTGCTGTGCTTTCTGGTTGCCACGGCGGCGCCGGGAGCTGCAGTCGGCTGGGCTGGCGTCTGAAAGTCTGCAAATACCACAGAGGATCAGTTACAGACAACACTTCACGTATATAGGCGCACGCAGACGGCTGCCTGTGCGTGTGTAGAGGCACCGATCAAATACATTGACAGCAAGAAAGTGCCTCCATGTGTGTATGTGTTTGTGAGTGCGTGCGTGTTCAGACGTATAGGAAAACATAGATCGTCGGCTAAGCAAGCTGATAAACACAGAGTACACGGGATGAGCTCCGATAATTACAGGAAGCACACTTGCCGAGCTACAAAGCCATTATTGACGACCTTCAAATGGAGACCTGGCTGTTTGGAAGCATTGTCCTTAGCTCGCCCCCTTCTGTAAATCTGAATGACTATAAATGTCTGGTGGAGGCTCCAAACAACACTAACCAGGGAGAGAGAGAGAGAGCGAGCGGGCAAGCGCCAAGGAAGACACCGCAGTGGCTGTTAAAAGAAGACTTTGTCATTGACTTGTCATTTTATTCCACTTCCTGCCCTGCCTACCAGGATCCGTCGTCAGACACGGCCCGCCCTGGCAGGTGAACACAGGGACAGGGCACTAAGTAGAGTGGACCCGATTGCAGGCCGGGGCTAAATTTATAGTTTCATAAGCAGCGCCGTGAAGAGCTGATGAAATATTCACAGCTTTTTGTTTCCCCACCTATCCGGCTGCGGACTCCCGCCTTCTGCAATATTTATTTTACGCTCTGCACTTTTCGCCGGCGAAAAGAGTAAATTTAACGTGGCAGGATGACCCCCACGCATGTGACCTCTTCCTTGACATGACTTTCCGGGGTGAAGAAAGGATAACACCGGGGACGTGAAAGTGAGTCAGGATTTAATTGGCTGTCAGGGGGTGGTGGTGGTTGGGGCGTAGTCGGTGTAAATACAAAGGGATGAATTCTCTGCTAATCTCTCTCAATTTAATGATCTACGCAAAAATGGATAATGTATAAACCGAACCGACAGAGAGGGCAGAGGGATGGCAGTGTAACACCCGACCGACACTGTGGTTTATGCAGGGATGTGTATGGAATAATGCAGCTCTGCTGTGGCAGTATGTAGGCGCACTGCCCTTCTCCGGTGACAACAAAGGTGCTTTTGGGCCCGGCGTCTCCCACTAACCGCCCAAGCCACAGGAGAACGGGGATGATGTGTTCTTTTTCTGACGTTTATCGATGCAGATGGTTGTTTTTTATGGTGTCAATGCCTGTAAGCATCAGTACTTAAAGGATAATAAAGTGTGTTCCATTCGTGTGTCGTGCCCTGTTATGTTGCCTCTATATCAAGCACTTTCATAACACTCTTTATAATAATACTCTTAACAAATAGAGTCAGAGAGGGCAGCAGGCATCACGACTGATTATGTGTACGTGATGTCGTGACGATCTTGTGCTTTTGTTCCTGTGCTGATAGACAATAGAAATATATAAGAAAACACATTTGCATTAAAAACAACCACACTGTTTGTCCTGGGGAAATGTCTGGCCCAGAAGCCCTTTCCTTTGGGGATGGCTGCTGCAACAGAAACCTCAGGTGTGTGCGTGTGCATATCTTGCTATATATACACCGATGGCTTCTACATTTTAAGCAGAGGGCTTATTACATGGACTACCGGATTCAGTTGAAAAAAGTTTTCCAGTGTGCTCGTTACTGTTTTCAGAGGAGAGGCAATAAAAATGTTTGAACATAGCTATATGCCTATGTACACACGATTTCTGAGCATAATTAAATAGCTGCTGATGAAATATGGTGCATCAGCACACTGTATGTGTGTGTGTGTTCGCCCGTGTGTGTGGCTGTGTGTGTGCGCGCGTGTGCATGATGTGTGTGTGTGTGTGTTTGCATGTTGATGCTAAGTGATGTGCCTAATATAGATTCCACCATTGAAAGTCCACTTTGCGGTGCTTGTAGCAGTGTGGTGTAATGAAGCTGTAAAGCATGCGGCAGACAGCTGAAAAGGCACCAGTGAGAGAACAGTGTTTCAAGCTTCTCGTCCTGGCACCACACATACCAAAATAAAACCCTGATTTTTGCAGCACGTTGTACTTCCTTGAAGCCCAAGACAAATTATGCTGCATATTCTAAAATAGGCATATTTCCTAAAGTGACGGCCTGTAAACAGTTTGAGAAAAAGAGGTTCAGCAGGGCAACAGAGAAGGTGAATGGAAAGGGAATATTCATATGGATGAATTGATTGCATTATCCATGCAAATGTGTGCATATTTCCAAGTCATTTAGTGGACAGTAAGAGTGTCTTTCAGTCCCCTATTGAGATACATGTCAATAATGCTCAAACAGGTCCCAGGTATACATCAGGGTAGACATTACACCTGTGAGTCAAAAACTCCAACCAGTAGACCGCCTCATTAAGGTATCTTCTTCTTTTGAAAATGTTTGCATGCCACCTTCGCTCGCCTTCAGAGTAGTCTTCACCACTTTGTTTGCTACCAAAACATTACTCAAACAATAGCGTCATAAAATCCGATGTTTTCGCCTGTCTCCGCCAACCAGTTTGTGAGCGTTCTACTCTGAGCTCTGGTACCGTTTCGTGATGACGGAGCACTTTGACATCTCTGAGCAGGACGCCAGGTCGGCATGCCAACGCCACGGTGGTCGTGTGTGTGTGTGTGGAGCTCCGGTCAGTGTGGCTGGCTGCGTCCGAGAAGGTTACGCCACGGTGTGCGGCGCGTTTCCCATACAACAGAGCTCATTATATACACGCCTACTCAACAACGCAGACTAGATAAATAATGAACTTTCACAAATTTGGCACGAGCCGTAACCATGGGGATCCCCAACCCCTCCTCCCCTCTGTTCTAACACGTACGCCCACGTATTTTTTTATACCTCAGTATTCGATTTGGAGTGGAAACTTACCCTTTAAGCAAAACTTATATTTTAGCGTCTTTTGCCTTAAACTATGGATGAATTTACCTAATTCATCATTCCAGTCCCGGTTGCCGGTTTTTGTCAACTATTGCAAAAGGTTTCTTATGAGGGTGGTTGAGGGTCCAGCCCGATACGGGGATCAAAACAGGAGGGAATTCAGGAAAAACCACCAGGGATCTTACTAAAAAAACTGCTGAAAGAAAAGTCACTTTTAATTGGCTGCTACGTACGGCGTGATGAATGACTTTGGGTATGGTGGCTAGCGGCAAAGCAGGGGGAACTTTTGTGTGGGTAAAGGGGTGTGGGGCAGTGGGTGGGGTGGTCTTACCCCTCTTCTTGCGGGCTTCCTTGATGTCCTCGCACATGCGGTCAAACTCTGGGTCCAGCTCAGAGGCAAATATGGCATGGGCACTGTCCTTTAGGCTGCTGGCACGGTGTCGTATCACCTTGTCTGGGAGAGGGACAGAGAGAGAGAGAGAGAGAGAGAGAGAGAGAGAGAGAGAGAGAGAGAGAGAGAGAGAGAGAGAGAGAGAGAGAGAGAGAGAGAGAGAGACGGACAGAAGCAGAGTTGGAGAGAGAGAGTGAGACTTGAGCTGTGTTGTGGTCTGCAGTGATGCCGTGCAGATCGCTAGCAAAGAGAGACGTGCCCCTCCCGAAACAAAAGGCCCAACTGTGTCTTGAAGCGCCTGTGATCCTGATTCGGACTCCCCTGGTTCCCACACTGTGTCCATTTGAAGACTAGAGTAAAGAAATGCAGTCAAAGTGCTTGGTTTCTCAGAACATAAATAAAACGGGGAGATGGATGAAGAAATAAAAGAAATAAATAGAATAGCGCCTCCTGGGAGAACTCAAATCAAACCCGCCGACTGTTCCAGTGCAAGTGTGAGAAAAGGGCCAAGTGTGTTTTCTCACTGTGTGGATGAGAGGGAAGGAGGATGTAATAGGTGTGAGATGTCTGCGGGCGTCACTGATGCTCTGCCCACATTTATGGCTGAAGGATAAACAAATACACTCTCTGAGTAGCCAGGATTATTATAGGTTTGCATTTTTCATTGGTTTTTGTCTTCATTGCGTTTTGAGTTTAAACTTTTTTGGGTTTAGTTCATGAAGAGGCACTGTGCAATTGAAACTCAGTGAGAAACTCAAAAGTGAGAACTAAAACCAACAAAAATACATATATTATATCAACCCAAAATACTAGGCTTATTTATGAATTAAATTACCTAAAATGAAAACTAAAGACAATTCATTTTGCATAAATTGTGAAAATGTTTTTTACCAAAGCGATCCTGCACACCTAGTTTTCATTATGTGGTTAGTTTTCATTAACGATAACCATGGCAAACTGTCACCCTCACGGGACACACACACACACACACACACACACACACACACACAGTCTCCGACACTCTCCCTCTCAAAACACACACTGTCTCCAACACTCTCCATCTCAAACACACACACACACACACACCTTAAGACCTCCATCCCCTTCCCTGTAACGCGGCATCATTAAATGGTAGCACCCTTCCCAGGAGGCCACCTCGGAGGGAAAATAAAAACAGGGTTGAAGCGGGTCGCTGGCAGCGCCGTCCCTGTAAACAGGCTGTCTCTCATTACGTGAAGGAAGGCAGAGAGAGCCGGTTCAGCCAGAAAGTGGGGAGGGGTCACAATCCACCAGCCTCACTTGCCTAATTGGGGAACGGGCGCCTAATTACAATGTAGACCATTAGTGTGGACCAAAAGAGTACACGGTGGTGCATGTGTTTCTTTGATTGCGCGTGTGTGTGTGTGTGTGTGCGTGCGTGTGTGCGCGCGTTTTTATGTGTGTGTGTGTGTGTGTGTTTCTTTTTATGTATGCGAGTGTCTTTTCGTATGTGTGTGTGTGCGCTCATTATCATTGCCTAGAGTTTGTTGGCTTGCGTGTGTGTGTGGCCCGGCACCAACCCCGCCTCTTCATCATGCTCATGCCATGCGTTTGTTCTCTCCAAGGTGTTTAATTATTTTTTTTGGTCATCTTTTCAGCCAAACAGGAGAGACAACCGGGGGGGTGTGTGGGACGTGGTAATATCCTCCAGTTTAAACAAAGCGCTTTAGACAGTAGAGTTCAACGGTTCAGCCTTTTGATCACCCGTGTTAACCGAGAGAGAATGAAAGAGCGAGACAAACAGTCAGGGAGAGCATGGGAGAAGGGAGGGTGGGGGTTGGGGGGGTTTGCTTCCCATAATAAGGTTTATTTCCCAGCTCTTCATCTGCTGGTGTAAAACCCTTCCCAGCAGTGTAATTGTGCCAGGCCTGGGTTCCATTTCCCAGGGCCGGCGAGGGGATAGAGCAAGCAAGGAGCTTGGTTAGTCTTTATTAAACTGCTTAATTGCATTTTTTCTCCCTTTAGTGCATCATTTGCAGTCGTCAGGACTCGAACAAACGACCCTTGCCATGATTTATTCATCCGGGCGAGCGGAGACCAATCTCTACCTTCAGTAATAGATAATTACAAGTTACAGGTTTAAGGAAAAGAGGGCATAAGATAAACAAACATAAAGCGCCATGAGAAAAATGCCTCGGCAAATAAACACATGTAGCCCTGGTTTACTAAATAATCAATCCGGGCAGGGAATGAAAGCCTTCCATCAGTGTTCCATCAGTATTTGCTCATTTAAATATATTTCCCTGTAATGCATTATTCATAACCAATGAATGCATCAGAACACACACCTATAGCACATATGTAAATAATGCATGATTTTTAAATTGACGTGAAAGCACTTTCCATAATCTGTCCTTCATCAACATTAACCTGTGTGGTGTGTGTGTGTGTGTCTTTTCCTGTGTGTGTGGGTGTGTCTTTTAGAATGTGTGTGTGTGTGTGTGTGTGTGTGTGTGTGTGTGTGTGTGTGTGTGTGTGTGTGTGTTTGTATGTATGTGTGTGTGTGTGTGTGTGTCTGTCTGTGTCTATGTGAGAGTCTGTATGTGTCTGTGTGTCTGTGTGTGTGTGTGTCTGTCTGTCTGTGTGTGTCTTTTCATGTGTGAGTGTGTGTGTCTCTCTGAAAACTCATTATCAGGCCCGGTCGGCAGTGTGTAGGTGCGCAGAAGGATGAGGTAAAAAGCTGTTAAAATTTCGCGAGAACGAAGGCAGAATTAAACTTTCATGAATATGCAGCCACTCTTGGATACCAAACACAAATTAGGCTGCGGTGATGCCGCTTAAAAATTCTACTTTGGGTTTGGGCAACGCACACTCTTATTTCATTTGGATTCTCCGGCATGGGGAAACCAATTTGAAGCGCGGCGACTGTGCCGCCTTGGAGCACTTTTCATAACTCATTACGCATTTTCCAACGCACAAGTGTAACACGCAATTGTTTCGGAGAGTGCTCGACCGTCTAATGGATGGCTGCGTTCGCCTCGGCGAGACACCGTTCCACCGTCGCACAGGTGGAACGCGTGTCGGTTGATAATGGTCTCCCGAGGCCCTGCGTGATCGGGGGGGCGTGACGGCTGTCTGTCTGTCTCTGTCTGTCTGTCTGTCTGTCTGTCTGTCTGTCTGTCTGTCTCTGTCTGTCTGTCTGTCTGTCTGTCTGTCTGTCTGTCTGTCTGTCTGTCTGTCTGTCTGTCTGTCTGTCTGCCTGTCTTTCTGCCTGTCTGCCTGTCTGCCTGTCTGCCTGTCTGCCTGTCTGTCCGTCCGTCCGTCTCACCTCCGGGATCCTTGTCCGGGTTGTACTCCAGCGCGTTGCTGCAGATGAGGTCCACGTCCAGGAGGAACTCCTTGGTGGTCAGGTAGCGGTGCGTGTCGATCTTGGTCATGATGGTGGACAGGTCCATGGGTTGGCGGATCACGTCGAGGTAGTCCGACACCTGGGGGGAGGAGGGCGGGAGACGTTCCGACGGTCATTCCCGGGTCAACAAACGAAATGGACCGCATTTTACACATCGCTTTTTATGCAAAACGCTTTACAATATTGCCTCACATTCACCCGCCCATGCACACATTCACACACCGACGGCAGAGTCAACAATGCAAGGCGACA
This sequence comes from Pollachius pollachius, assembly GCF_949987615.1. Classification (NCBI taxonomy): domain Eukaryota; kingdom Metazoa; phylum Chordata; class Actinopteri; order Gadiformes; family Gadidae; genus Pollachius; species Pollachius pollachius. Next base: position 6,159,857 of record NC_136949.1, read on the forward strand.
GCCGGCTCGTCGGGAGCAGTTAGGGTTAGGTGCCTTGCTCAGAGACACCTCGACACTCAGCCAGGAGGAGCCGGGTATCGAACTAGCAACCTCGTAGTTGCCAGCCAACCCGCTCTACCTCCTGAGCTACTGCCGCCCCCAACAACAAGAATCACGGCGACAACGGACAGTCGACGACCAGACACCTGCGCTCCGAGACAGCCACGGCGGCTCAGGAACGACTGCTTACGTTTTCCGATGACAGATGGTTGCTAATGTGGTCCCATGCGCCATCACAGGGTCATCATAACGATGCCTCTCTCCCTCCCTCCCCCACCCCGCCCCTACCGTTTAAATCCCAGCTGCAGCTAGTTATTCTATGATCAGCATAAAGAAAACGTTTAGCCGGCGTGCTACTGGGAGGAACGCGCCCAGCCCAGCCCAGCTTGGGAGGACAGAAACCACCCTGTGAGGGAGGAGGGGGGGAACGGTTGTGTCTTACCTCGTCGATGTCGACGGGCTTGCTGAAGATGCTGAAGCGCTTGTCCGTCGCCAGGCGCTTGGTCACGTCCCTGAGAAAGAGCCTGAGCTCCCGCAGCGTGTTCTCCTCCTGCTCCGCCAGACGCCGCTGCTCCTCGGCCGACAGCGCCCGGGGGCCCGGGGCCTCGGCTACCGGCAGCACCTCCGCACCCCTCTCTACTGTGGGGGGGCACAAAGTACAAAGTTTCAGGAAGAACCACGGCAAAGGCCAAGGCCTCATAAAGCAGGGTGTGTGTGTGTGTGTGTTAACAACTCAGAGGTCGGCTGGGGTGAGGAGATGTCCTATTACCAAACAAAGCGAAACAAAGATGCACAGATTGCGTAGGAATAACAATTCTGCGGGCCCACCTATAACCCGACCTCTCACTTCTACAGAAGACAATTATCTTGTCCTGGCAATCAGCCTCGGAACAATGGATGAAAGGCACATTCCACCGACTAAAGAGAAAATACAAAATGCAATATATATTTACATAAAGGAATCAAGAAACTCTTGCAACCGCAAAAATACACACACTGCCTCTCTTGGTACAAAACACACATTTAGAAGCACAAAGGAGTTGCCTCTAGCTAAAAGATTGATAAAGCAAAGCAAACCAGATGTCTCATTTCTCTCCAGATATCCTTTCCATCCTTTCCATTATCTCCAAATCTATGTCTCCCTTTCCAGATAACTCCCCCACTCCCTTTTCCCTTGCTCCCCTGCATCCTCTCTCCCCCCCCCTCCCTCTCTCTCCCCCTTCTCCCTCTCTTTTCCCCCCTCTCTCTCTCCCCTCCTTCACTCTCCTCTCTCTCTCTCGCTCTCATCTCCCGATTTCTGCTCTCTCCAGCAGCAGCAGCAGATCTCCCTTCCCTAGGTACCAGTTCCGTAGCCCCGGGCATCTGCCAGCATCATTAGGATGGCTCCGTGGCTCCAACGGCCACTGGGCCGCTCCCTCCCAGCCGTGCAGTCCCTGATTCTAACGATGGCTAATGGTAGCCGGGCTCCACTAACGCCGGTTCTTATCACTGCTCTTTTTCTCCTCCCTTCGACGCGCCAGCACGTGTCGGCCGGAGGCTCGGGTACCCGCCCTATTCACGGGGAACCCCGAAGAGGTCCACTGTGGGGACCCCTGCCTCCTCAAATCAATGAGGAAAAAAGGGCAGAAAAAAGGGAAAAGGGGCAAGTGGTCATCAGTGATCATTTCCATTTGAAAGCAGGGCCTTCATCTGGGGGCCGGCTACTGGAAGCGGGACAGTTAGGGAGGATGGGAGGGCCGATCAGTGGAGTGGGAGATAGGGGGGAGAAAGTAAGGGGCTTAAGAGGCGAGGTGGACGACTGCAGGAGGGTAAGGGTTGGTTGGTATCCAGGCAATCTTACGCTCTTCTAAACAGCCGCCTTCGTGGCTGCGAGAGGTCGAGGCTTCTGTTCGCATCTTCAAGTAAAATTAAACCCTCAGCTCAAGAAAGATTGCTTGTCTATCTGCGGAGTCACATCAATATGGGGTCTTGGGGCGTGATGTTGATGTGTGTCTTGGGTACGAGGGTCCAAATAGACACTAAACACAATCGAATCCAGTGAGGCTCCTCTGCTTCTAACTCTCTGGGCTGCCGAGTGAGAAAACATAAAATATACAGTAACTGAAGCCTGAGCCAAAATGGTGTTTTCTGGGTGAAAGCGAAGACTGCTTACCATCACAGGCTGTATATAAACCCCAGCGTAGCGATGCAGGTAGCACCTGCGCCTCTATCATGGATGACATGATCAGAGCTGACTCGCCGTGAGATTAAAAGTGTATGGACAAGAAAGTAAAAACTGAAGAAAAAGCTTGCAGAAGGCAACTCCGCCTCGAGTGGACTCACAACAACCTAGTCCAATACAGAGTGTGCACCTGCGTGAGTGCATGTGTAAGAGTGAGTGAGTATAATAAGCACTCATGTATCTATAAAAAAGTATCTATAAAAGGGTTGTGTGTTTGTGCGAGTATGTGCAAAGTGTAGGTAGGTTCTGAGATATCCATGGGTTATATACAGTATACCCATAAATATAAGAATTGTTTTGTGCTTGTGTGATGGTTTTGATTTCCTCTGGGATGCGCACACACACACACACACACACACACACACACACACACACACACACACACACACACACACACACACACACACACACACACACACACACACACACACACACGCGCTTGTGCAGGTGTTTACCTGTGGTGCGGGGGCGTGGTGGAGGCCGGACAGCCTGCACCAGGAGCAGATCAGAGAAGAAGTTCTTCCGTTCCTCCTCACCTGGAGGAGACAGCGTCACCACTTCCCCGAAGGCTCTCTGGAACAAACATTTCACCTGCGAACACAAAAGGCAACCACAGTGACTCACGGGCAGCCACAAGTCGGCTGATTGCTTCAGCACGGGTGCACTTGCCTGAAAAATGAGTAAGAGACTGAATGACGATTTTCAATAGCAGAGGTTGAGGCGCTGGCACCTGTGATGGATATAAATGCACTTTTGTGTCGTCTCCAAGGAGAAACCGACAACCGCCGAAACAGGTCAATAGCACATCCGATCAGCAGGGCACTGCGATCAGTCAACACCAGTAAGGGGTGACGGCAATCACTTAGGGAAAAGCTCAATCGATCACGTCAGCAAAGACTACCTAACGGGATCGATGGCACGGCCATGGAGCTCATCAGAGGAAAGAGGTCAACGAACGAAAAACAATCCCAGTCACAACAAGTCACATCTATTCATGTGAAATCAACAGCCAATGATCAAACCGTACCATGACATTGATTTAACTGTGTACTAAACCCTGTATTAAACAAGTTGTGACGGTTACTATAGAAAATTATATTCACAAAAGGGCAAAAGAAAGAGTGGTTTTGACAGTCACTATGCGTTGACCGTTTATCAATGGGTCACACTAATAGCCCCGACTCAATCAGTCGTCAGCCAATGAGGGATCAGCGTCAGGACAGCACTAATTGCAAGGTTCGAAGCGTTCGGGGATCACTTCAGAGCCAAGTTCCGGGTCCTTTGTACAAAATTAGCCCTTAATAAAACGGGTGTTGTGGAGTTTCTCCCCTCCTTGAAGCGCACGTGGCTGTGTTTCTGTCATTATTCCAAGTGCGTCTGTCACTTCAAACAAACGGCGGCAGGACTCCTTGGCAATCAGCTTGAGGCCGCGCGGCTCATTAAGGCCACCGAGCCGGGTTCTGAAGCCGCTCCTGATTGCCGTGCATACCAACAGCGGAGCCAACACAATTCACCTTCTCCCTTCGTTCGCCTTTATCCGTTGCCGCGGGGACCCACCGATTCCTCATTTGAATATGTTCGCGACAGTCCCCTGCAGCTAAAGTGGAGGAAAAATGCTCTGCTTGACCTTTTTAACTAATAGGAGGTTTATTAAAAGAAGCTACGGGGAAAGAGGGGATGAAAAACTAAAACAGACAGTGGCGGTGGGCAATTGTTCACAAATGGCGAGTTTTCAAAACCAAGATACCGCCGGCTCGCGGTATATTGGTCTGGTTTCCCGAGCGCTCTCCGGCATATTGTTAGCATTGTTGTTGTTGCTGTTTACGGATATTGATTTGGCTGCCCTGAGCGAGCGTCATCGCATATTTGGCTTCAGTGAATTGCGCTGCATTTCCCCAAGAAAGAACGACTCCCACTGACAAGACTACAGGCAATCGGCCAAAACTAAAACAAAAAGTCAACTGTTTAGAGAAAGTTAAAAAGTTACCTCAGTTTCCGGCCCCCCTCCCCGTTGGGAGCGTGATTATATTGTTATGTTATTGATGCAGGAAACATATGAATCGGGGAAAAGAGCAAAAATAACCCAACCACTTCCCAGAATACAACACCTGTGTACACAGGACGTGCATGTACCTCACGATGTATGTAACCTTCAAAATTACATTTGCCTGTTCCCGCTGAGAATTACAGCAGATTCCCCGACGGAGGGGGACGGGGGGGGGGGGGGGGCCCACTCAATATCGTGATATGATAGAAACCACCGAATCTCACATGAAAGGTAAGTAGGACAACAGCGGAACAGAGTGCTGCTCCACAAAGCTAGTCAATGTGGGTCTTCATATCGACCGCCGCTACTTGTCTGTCTGTTCAACCGTGTGTGTGTGTGTGTGTGTGTGTGTGTGCGCCTGCCTGTGCACGTGTGTAAACACAGCCCTAGCAGCTTATCTGGACTCACAGGGGGAGGGGGGGGGGGGATGGGCGATGGGGATGGGCAGAGTAAGGGGAGCTAGGGGTTTGTTCCTGTCTGATAACTTGCCAAAGCGTTGTATGCCTGTCTGCCACTAAGCCCACCACCCCTTTTCCAAAAGTTACCAGACCTTTAAGTATCTTGTCTCGCAGAAAACTTTCTGACAGCCAGCTGACTGCCTTTGCCAAATCTGCTGGTGCCGGTATTTTCTTTTTTGTGACTGACTCTGGCATAAATCAACACAAGACCTACCGGAAATCACGGGCGACGGTGGATGGGAGGTCTTTACTTAGCAGGTTGAAATATACCTGCACTGTTCTGCGTTAACGTGCTGCCTGCAGCCCGTACTCACCCGGTGTGAAAAGTGAAGATAAGTATGTGCGTGCGTGGGAGCGTGTGGCAGTGTGCGTGCACGTGTGCTCACTAGTGTGGTGAACGGAAGAGGTGCACGGCCACAAACCATAGGAGCCGTGTTGTAAAATGTAGACATGGCACTTTCGTTTTTTGCTGACAACACACAAAAAGAACTGTTGTACGACTTATTGTCCGTTCGGAAAATCCTTTATTAAAAATAAGGTACCAGAACGATTGTGTTTTCATCCGAATAAAATGTTTTTTAAAGCCATACATCTTTCATGAATTCTTTCCCACAGAAGGAAAAAAATTGCTAACACTCGGAAGATATGAGGTTATGTTGTGCCTTTTAAGCAACCATCTACTTTAATTACTTACTTCTGCCGGTTGGACAGTCTGACTTTCGCTTGCGTCGTTTGACACACTCAACTGGGACATTTCTTCCTGAAACATTCACTCATCCTGCAGTCACTTGTAAAACACGTCAAGATGCCTTCCAAACCACTTTTTTTACCCGTAGCACAAATCCCATCTAAATGTTAAATTCTCCAATTAACTGAATTCAATTCAGAATCATTTGTTTTACAATTAATTGGCTACCTAGGTGAAAGTGTTTAAGAATCTCATTAAGTTGGTAGGGCAAAAGAGCCCCACACAGCAGTATGCATCAATAATTTCAGGGTATACTAATGAGCCAAATTGATGTGGCAATTAACTGAAGAATTAGCATAAGCCAACTGTTTGGATTTAGACCATAAATGCAGAATTTGGAATTTGTTTATACTATATACAATATAGCACATAAAATAAGCTTGATCAATAAATGATCAGAAGTAAACGAACGCCTCGCCTCCTCAGAGGTCTCAAGTGTCAGATCAAGGCACTCGCAGGATGCGGCTCTGGTAATGGCCTCATTAGGCTAGAGAGTTTCATTCAGTAAATGAGTGCCCTCTTAATGTGTCGCTGGATGGTACTGCGGTTTACACAGATCATTTTAAATTCATGGGATGTGACAAACACTGACTGTATTGTTCCTACATAAAATGTTCCAACTTTGTAATAGAGCAGATAGATGCCACATAAGCCCTGCCTGCTTCCACGCTCTATCCTAATACGGTTCTCCATCGCAAACACAGTATGCAGATTTAAATAGTGGACACAATTCACACACCAGATGCCAAATGTGTATCACACATTATCATAAACATAATGGACTCATCAATTTGAGAGGGAAACTTGTTTGAATGGGAACACATTCAAGAAGTGCGGGGGGGGGATAAACATTTCAAAAGCCATTCAGAATAATTGCAAATACTTGAAAGAATTGGTGGCTACATTAAGAGACATGCCGTTTTAAGCAAAACACACTATTTATAAAAGCTCAAAAAGACAAACTCTCTTCGAACCATCACCTAATCTAATCAAGTTCTTAATTTGGGTGAAAGTAGTTCACTTTGAAGCCAAAATTAAATTAAGAGCAATTGTTGCTCTGGGTCTTTTTAATGGCCCACCGGTTCGACACATCGCACTGGATTTCAACTGAGAGCATTACTGATAAATGAGCCTGGATATTGGCAGACTCAAACACAGCCGTCGGCCATTTTCCCCCCTCTCTCCGCTGGCTGGTGTTTTGTATTTGTGCAAGAGCGGGCTGATTTCTGGTGTACGTCTTCACTCACACTACAGGGGGTAGGGGGGAAGTGGGGCAGGGCTGTCTCAGGATACCAGTTCAACCCGTGTATGGGAGCCTAAGGCATCTCAAGCAGACAGGGGCCCTTGCTGACTAAGCACCAACTTCTCCCTTTACACTATCCTCGCCCCATCTGCCGCTCACATCGATCCACCCCCTTCGATCTACGTTTGTTCTCCCGGCCCCTCGTGCCTCTGGCTGTTTTGGCTCCCTTCTCAGCGGAGTCCGTGGATTCCACCCAGGAGGAGGGGAAGAGGGAGAGACAGGGCCGCGATGAACAAAGAACCACAGAAGGGCGAGCAAGAGCAGGCAGGAGGGTGTCTCTGTAACATGGAGGGAGGATGTAGCACACCACAGCTAATGATTGACTCCGTTCGGATCAATGCCGCCAGGGAGGGGGCGAGTCCATGGAGGGTGGATGGAAGAGGAAGAGCCAGGAAGGGATGGGCCCGCAGTTTAATTAAGGCCAAGAAGGAGGCGGCAACATGGTGGGCAGAACAGCCCCAGTCGACGCTGGGTGTACTTGGCTGGCTTGGAGATCAGCTTGTGGCCAACCTGTCCCTCAGCGAATCCTCTGGGCTTAGGTAAGGACCCGAGAACCAGACCCAGTCACGTCTTTTACACAAATCTCGTCGCTTTATCCTCATCCTCATCCCCCCCTCCGCACACACACACACACACACACACACACACACACACACACACACACACACACACACACACACACACACACACACACACACACACACACACACACACACACACACACACACACCGATGGCGGTTTCCGACTGAAAGGATGTAAACAGCGGGCTGGAACATTGTTCGGCTGAACGACTTTGTGTGAGCTTCGAACGGAGAATCTTCCAGAATCACATTCCACAACGCCAGAGCCCAACCCCCACCACCCCCAGTCAGACCTCTGACTGCCTCTCAGAGAAGTGCAGTTGCACAGAGTCGGAAGATCATTGGTTTTTCACACTGATCGATGGCCTCTGCACTCTCGCTTTCTTAGCGGAAATGAAATGCTTTAGAGGGACTAATAGGAGGATTGCCACGAGGTCGCGCCGGACCGATTTGGACCTTTCGCTAAAGTTTTCAGACGACGGAGGGGTCAGGGTCCTCTCTCACCCTGGGAGGATGGGAGGCATGTGTAAACCTATTCCACCCACACAGGCAAACTCTGAGGCCGCGGCACCGAAAGCAAGCGGACAAAAGTTTGTGTGGGAGCCTGACTCTAACACTGGGTCTTATATCTGTGGGATGCAATAATTAAGGAGGTGGAGGAGCAGGTGGAAGCAGCCATAGGGTGGATGCTTCTGGTACAGCTCAGAAAAGGCTTTTTAAAAAAGGCCAATTACAGCAAATCAAACCAATATTACATAGTTTCAGGCGTCTTCAAGTGTGGACATACATAACACTGTGACAATATTCTTGCTGGCATCCATTTCCCCCCAAAAGGTGTAGGAACTTATCCAATCCCAATTCAAATTCAATTATAACTAATACGCTTCATAAAAAAATGGGTATTAATAGCATGGCATATTAGTAATGTTGTTTTTTATCGGGTGATGTTAAATTGCATATAAAACACAAACCCACGCAGAGCCCTACAAGTGTTTAATAGTCCCTTGAATGTTTATAAATTGTATCATAAACTCACCATTGAACGTGTAAGTCTGCCGCTTTTGACCATTAAGAGAAGAATACATTGTAAAAAAAAAAAGAAGATAAAAAAGTAAACGTAAAAAAAAGAGAAAAAAAGGATGGGGTGTAACTTGCTGAAAATATACCTGTACTTTTGTACCTTGATACCAGTAACGTAAAGTGAAGTGTGAGTAGTGGTACTGTAGTTTAACGTTTGCTGCTAGGGACGGTGCTTTTCGGGTGTTTTGGACAGTTGCTAGTGTGTGCTACACAGTTGCTAATGTTCCTGATGGTTGCTGGGGTGTTCTGGAGGTTGGTAGGGTGTCCTCTCTGGTTTTTATAGTGTTATGGGTGATCACCTTGATGTTCTGGCAGGTTGCAAGGGTGTTGTAGGTGGTCTCTATAGTGCTGTGGGAGGTAACTAGGGCACTCGCGTTGGTGTCTAGGGTGCTCGGGGTGGTAACTAGGGTGCTCGGGGGGTGGTAACAAGGGTGCTTGGGGTGGTACCTAGGGAGTGTTCCGTGCGGTTGCTACGGTACTCTAGCAAATGCATAGGGAGAAAACGGTAAAGTTTCCATGGCTCTCTCTTTCTCAACAGCATTGCCTCCGCTATTTCCATCCCTCCTCCGTTCTAAACAGGACAACGGCTGTTAAGGGAGGGGATGGTGTCCGATCTGGGCTGGACCCGAGCCTGCAGTGGCAGTTTTGGCGAGAGAGCGAGAGACAGAGACAGAGACAGAGAGAGAGAGAGAGAGAGAGAGAGAGGGGGACTGTAGCCCGGTCCCCACTGAGGATGGGAGCTGAGACGGCAGCTGTCGCCGTCATGTTTGTGCCAGGGAGCAAAGTAGCGCTCTCAGAGGAAGCTTGGATCCTTACAACACCCTGGGCAGTTTGGGCGTGTGTGTGTGCCTGTGAATGCTCGTTTGCGTGTGTGTGTGTGCCCGTTTGTGTGTGTTCATGTGTGTGTGTCTTCGTGTGTGTTTCTCTGTGTGTGCTTGTTTGTTTGTGTGTGTATTCGGGTGTGTGTGTGTGTGTGTGTTCGCGCGCACGCGTGTATGTGTGTTTGTGCACATTTGTGTGTGTGGTATGTGTGTGTTTGTGTGTTCTTGTGTGTGCTCATATGTGTGTGTGGGTGTGCGTGTCCATCTAAATGAACACGCACACAATGATACATAAAAAAGGCATAGACACCTCTCAAACCATGTTTATAAGAAAACAACAATTGGACCTTGAGACAGAGCGGACTCGTCTCAAAGACCCACGCATCGTGTAACCAAACAATTTATCCCTCACAAGTAGAGCAACTAGCCAGTGGCAAGACTCGGCACAGCGCAAATCCCCGCTTTAAAAAAGAAATAAACAATAAACAGGCAGTTAAGGCTTGTTTATTTGTGTGCACTGGGGGCAGTCCTTCTGCTGCACCCATATGCCAAGCACACATCAAAGAAGGATCCTTTTTGTATCCTCGTTTTAACAGATGTGTCCAAAAGCTGGGTATTGTCTAAAATAGGCTATGGCTTAGCCCTAAACTCTGGAAACCTTTCGTGAAGGAAACCAAAGAAAAGAGAAAAGTTTTAACTCATTTCATTAGACGTGGGTGTTTAATCACTAGAATGCTGATGGTCGGATCACACGAGATGTCTTTGAAATTCAATACACTTTGCCAACGCGCAATAAATGAGACCCTTGAGAATTATATCTCCATTCATCATCCGTCCTCTAAATTCTAATCCATATTTTTAGACTCTTTATTTGCCGCTCTGGCAAACACCTCAGTTGTGACTGAAAGTGGCAGACCGCACCAGGACTCGCGAAAATGGATTCGGGAAACAAAAGAACGACCCAACACTCTTGACCAATGGACCAGGTTTTCCCCTTCCTTCCCTTTACGGGCACGACCATTAAACCACGCGGCGGACAGGGTCCCGAGCAAAGCCGGGCGACGGCGTATCTCCAAACCCTGCTTTGGCCACTTCATCCCCCTGATGGGGTGAGCGCCGTTCGCACGCTCCCGTGAACAGCGGCGTGGCCCCGTCGACCGCCACTAAAGACAACTGATGTCTAAATTGGAAACCTGTTTTGAAGTCGCACATCGGAGTCAAATGGGGCTCGGTGGGGGTGTGGGTCGGGGCGCTCTTCAAAGGAATCCATCTTAAGTCCATTTGAAAGTGTGTGGGGGGGGGGGGCAGCCAATCCGATGGAGGTTGGTCGGGGTGAGAGGGAGTGTTGATTGGATTTCCAGCACGGGCGCCCCCCGGAATGTCAGCGGTCAGCCCGGCATGGAGTGGTGTTGTGACGGGGGGGCCGATGCGGGCTGTCGGGGGGCCATCGGGGGGCCGTGGCAGCAGCAGTACATCAGGAAGGACAAGCCGATAGAGAGGCAAGTGCTCTGTTGGGATTTGACAGCTAGTTCCGTTCCGTCCCCCGCCCCCCCTCACTCAAATATGTAACAAGTTTTTTTAATAACATTAATAATAAATCCACGGATGAGGTGAAAGGGACAAATGGAAAGTGTTGACCGTGTGGCATCGCAAGCGGGGGCCATGTTTTTGATGTGTAAGGCCTTTTGTGGGACGCGGAAATCCCGTTTAAACGGCCCACAAAAAGAGAATATGTGGTCCTGGTTCAAAATGGCCCCTTGTGAAATAGTGGGAGGGAGACGGAGGGGGGGAAAAAAGCAAGCAAGCAATGAATACGGTACATATTGAGAAACCGAGAAAAAAATAACTAAGTGGAAAAACATATTAAAGACAGGAATAGAAAAGGAAGAACGAGCGGAGAGAGAAAATAAATGCGAACAGCAACAAAGAGCGACGATCAAAAAGGGAAAGGTGAACTAAACAGGCAACAGAAAATAAACGAAGAAATGTGAGTCCGGCACAGAGCGAGAGCGAGAGAAAACCATCCCAGGAGCCCCCCCCTCAGCCCGGAGCTCAGGCAGGATGAAGGCCTGCGAGAACACAAACATGCAAGCACACACACATCGATTTTTGAAGTGTGTGTGCTTCTCTGTGTGTGTGTGTGTGTGTGTGTGTGTGTGTGTGTGTGTGTGTGTGTGTGTGTGTGTGTGTGTGTGTGTGTGTGTGTGTGTGTGTGTGTGTGTGTGTGTGTGTGTGTGTGTGTGTGTGTGTGTGTGTGTGTCCCGGGGTGAAGGCATAGGGCTCCCAGACGTAATTAGCTCTTCTGCTGGCTTGCCAGATAGGACCCCCTCCCCGTAAACCCCCCCCCAACCTCTCCGTATTTCTCTGTCTCCTTTCCTCTTAATTCCTCCTCATGACGCCCAACCCCTCTCTGAGGCTAACTCTCCGCGGGTGGTCAGACTGCCCTTTATCTCACAGAAAAGAGAGTGAGTGATACATTGGGATGGAGGAGTGAAGGGAGGGCACAGAGAAGAGAACAGAGGATAAATGCTGCCCAGTAGCACAAAACAAAAAGATATGGATGATAATAGCCATCCGAAAAAATATCAACATGGGCCACAGTATGTTGCAGCATCCCTAGTTCCTTTGCCGTCGTCTGTGAGATTATATTTACAATCGATATATGATATAAAGTGATCCAACAGTCATTTGTGCAATGTAAAGTACAGTATATATTTCTGCTCGCAGTAGATTATCGTCATTTTGTCATTGTGTAATAAAAAAGATTGATTTCCAGTATCTCAGGGAACCGTTACGTGCAGGCGTTTAAATGTTGTTGTTTTTAGCAATAGAAGATGTGGATTCAGCCGCTCTAAGGCTCCCTGTGTAGATGACTTCACTCACTGTTTTGACATTTTAAGCGAGATTTCAAACCGGGGTGAGTAAACATGCGCAGTTTTCCTTTGGCTTTGTTCCTCAAGCCTGATGTATACCCCAGGCATGACATTTAAAGTCAGAGTATATACCAGCACGCCACTATACGTCAACCAGCTGCATGTTGCCTCTTTATCTGAGATAGTCAGGTTAAGCGGAGGAAAGCGCTTTTCTATTTATATCCTTGGTGAAAAACTGAAACGGAATAACTGTCATGCCGAGCTAATTGTATTTCTGTAGCCCTTAATCAAAGGGCTTCACAGGCCATAGTTTTATGACACCTCCCTGAATTTAATATTAAGGCAAGAAACCTTGAGAACATTGGTGCAATTGTGTAGAGTTATGAATCAATATTGGGCTCGATTAAGAGAAAATAAGATTAGCCTTTATTGTCTCCCTTAGGATCAATTTGTCTCAGGGCATCCGAGAGAATACAGATTAGGTTCGGATGTCTTTTGAGACCACCCCCTAGTGGTGAACCGGTGGAAAAAACGCTGGCGGAACAAATAATGTGTGTATCCGTGACTAAATAAATAAATGACCGAACGCAACCACTTTAAAAAGTTAGAAGCAGCAGGCAGCAAATGTTTGCATGAATGACAAGGTGTAATCTCCGAGAATAAAAACACCCTTGACAGCAGTGTGTGTGTGTGTGTGTGTGTGTGTTCGTGTGTGTGTGTGTGTGTTCATGTGTGTGTGTTCATGTGTGTGTGTTCATGTGTGTGTGTTCATGTGTGTGTGTTCGTGTTCGTGTGTGTGTGTGTGTGTGTGTGTGTGTGTGTGTTCATGTGTGTGTGTTCATGTGTGTTCGTGTGTGTGTGTTCATGTGTGTGTGTGTGTGTTCGTGTGTGTGTGTGTGTGCGCGCCTGCATGTATGCGAGTGCCAGAGTTTACGTCGGCCCGTCTGTCAATGTATCCGTGTGTCTGTGTGTGTGAGCGCACTCGGTCGTGCGTGCGTGTGTGTGTGTGTGCGTGCCTACCTCCTCGGACAGCTGTGAGTAGGGGGACTCGATGGTGGCGAGGATGAGGATGGGGCTGAAGGAGGGGACGTCGTGGAGCAGGGTGAGGAAGGTGCTTTTCACAGTCTCGCTCACAGCTTCCCACCACTCGGAGATGTGTGGCATGAACACCACGCTGGGCACGCTCCGACGCGCCTCCCGAAACACCTGCAGGACAGCGAGAGGGGAGAGACATCAAGGGACATGTCCCGCACACACAAAGATCCACACAGACCAACATCCACACACACCAAGACACACACACAAACAGGGTTCGAAAAAAAAAAGGACGTGTTGTTGGAATGCGCACCAAAGAGAATAGGAGACGACACAGGTTTACTTTTAAAAACTAAAACCCAGGGCAGTTTTCGATCTTTTTTCTTTTTCGCGAACTGCTGCCAGCGTTAGGGTGTTCTGGACAAATGTTGTATTAAATGGGAGCATTTGTAGTGATGATCACACTACCAGCCACATTGCTGGAAGCTGTAAAAGTGTTTTTTTGATTCCTTTTTTATAAAGCCTCAAAAGGACAGGAAAAAAAATAAACGGGGACACAGCCGAACAGAAACCACCAATGCCGTCATTGCCAGCCAGCCCACATGGAACAAGGGCACTGTTTGCACTGTGAGCTTAACAAACCATCTCACACAAAGCTGGCTCCAGGGCTGCAGCGATAGTGATATTGGTTATCTACCCAAAGACAGGCTAACATGGGGTAATACGAGAAAAAAAAGCCATATATTGTGTACAAACGTGTGTGTCTGCCTGTGTATTTTCTAAAATGCCCCAAACATTAAGGGTGCAGTGAAAGCAACGGATACTGAAAGCAAAGTACTAGCAGAGATTGGGATTGTGTGTGTGTGTGCCCGTGCGCGCTTGTGTGTGTCCTTACCTGAGCACAGGACTCCTCTGGAGTCTTCACACTGACTGAGTAGAGGGTGGGCAGGTCCAGCCGGTGCACTGGAAGCTTGTCCAGGTGGTGGAGCAGGGCAGGGGCCAAGTGGGAGCTCTGGCCCGAGCCCGGGGGCCCGGCCAGGAGCAGCCGGGGCCGATACGCCGTTGGCTGCTGGAGCACTGAGCTGGAGCCCAAGAAGGTGGAGATAGAGAGAGAGAGAGAGAGAGAGAGACAGAGACAGAGAGAGAGAGAGAGAGAGAGGGAGAATAAAGAGCAGTGACAGTGAGTTTGCGGTGTCGTCCTGGCAGAGAATTCAACGTCGCGCATCGTTTGTCTTTCAGACGGCGTCGTATAATGGAGACCAAATTTAATATATTCCTATTTGGATACGTAATCTTGTAGTCTAAATTAAATATGAGATGGTACCCGCACCTCCGATTTATCACACGAGTACAGTCTGATATTGTGTGAAATTACCGTTTACTTGACTGTAATGAACCCCAGTGCTAATACAATAAACCTCAGTTGGATTCTTAACCTAAAAAAGGACAGATGATGAGATCCCGTATCTGTATTACACCCGAAATTTAAAAGTCGTAATGGGCCTAATAAATCCCTCCATATCTTCCAGGGCTAATCGAGAGTTCACTCCAGAGGCGAGGCAGGGCCCGCCGTGGCTCATCTGTTATGGGTCAGGCACCAAAAATAGGTGGGGCTCATTCCCTCGGGAGACATGGGGGGGTGGGGGGTCTCCATTGGACGGGTGGTGCAGAATGCCTTAATAAGTCTCTAGTCTTTTGAGAAACTCGCCCCCTAGCCTGACACCAATCGACCCCTCGATGCATTTCACCAGCAAAGCGCCAAATCCTTCCCGCCGAGTCCCTCGCTCCCCCCCAGCCCGAGCCCCCCGTCCCTGACTCTCCGACGCCACCACGCAATACTAAAAATCATCTGGCTTGAAAACAAACAAGCCACTTAAGACAAACAAACAACGGAGTCAGAAGCAATTAGCTTTAATGGTATTTTTCCACCACATGATTCAATTGATTATTTTTGCAATAACGACCCCCCTGCCTCCGACGGTGCAATCGTCCGCTCCTTTTAAATGTCTCTCCGCGCGCCAATAGCGATGCCAGGCATTAATCC
This sequence comes from Pollachius pollachius, assembly GCF_949987615.1. NCBI lineage: Eukaryota > Metazoa > Chordata > Actinopteri > Gadiformes > Gadidae > Pollachius > Pollachius pollachius. The sequence goes on from NC_136949.1 coordinate 6,175,108, forward strand.
CCCCAGGCAGACTGCGGGGTCAGGTGTTAGCCCCGTGCTAATTATCACAGGAAATTACAAAGGCCCTCCAAGTGTGCGCACTAGTCACCGAGGGCAATTGCTGGAGAGAGGACTAAGCGATGTATAAAAGATGTAAAAAATAAAACATTGGAGGAGGACATCAAAATTTGCTGCGGAAATGCAATGAATATAAACAATTGAATAATTTGGCAATGGGACCGAGGCAATCAGATGAATAATAAATAACACCCTATTTGCTATCCATAACCGCACTGCGCTCGGCCACAAGGTGGTACTAAAACCACAGGAAATGCAGAGAGCCGGATCTTTCCTCAGACGCTACATTCGTCTGCCCTCTGCAGTCCACTAACGAACGGCGTCAGAGCGCGGCGCCCTCCACGAGCATTGCTTCTCATTTGTGGTCCAGACCGCTTGCTTTTTCTTTTTTCATTGACAGTGGAGCTAGTAGTGGGGCTGGGATATGGCCTGCTTTGAACCGGCAAAAGCGCACTTAAGACTCATCATTCGTGGATTCTAGTGCTAAAGGGTATTACCCCTCTGTATGTGTATATTTTATGTCTAATTGTATATTGCAGTTGCCTCGGTTTTTATGTCGTGCTGACTCATTCCCAATTAATTATTGAATCAAAAAATATCAGATGAATAAATATAAAAATTTAGCCCTCACATGGATGTGACCTTCAACAAATGTGTCTGCTTTTCAAATATTGTAATTATATTATGTCTTCCAGCCGACTCCCAAGAAGCAGAGAGCTGTCCAACCCAACTCACTCTTTAACACTCTATACAAGAGACTGTTCTCAGAGCTGATAGGAAGTGAAATTATCTGTGCCTTAAATTACCAAATACATTCGAAGACACCATGGAGAATCGCCTTAAAAGGAGCGGAACTCGCACACCATGTAGCCAATGCAACAATATGTTTTAATTGCATAAAAGTATAAAGTGCTACCCAAAGTGCGTGCAAAACGGTTCAGTCCCATTCAGACCATCCTCAGTGCAAACATACAAAGGTAAAAGACTTCCTTAGATAGGCTACGCCTAGTTGGTGGCAGACATGTCAATCGAAAGGTCAGGTAGGGTGACGTGTTGACTAGACATTTTAAAAAGCACAGCTCACCTATTTTCACTTTTCTTGACAACATACATGGCCGAGCTCAAGCCTGAGTTCAGGCACCACGCCTGAACTCTTATCAGGCCTGTGTTCTTCTGGAGTGTGACTATACACCAAGCTCTCTGGTCACTGACCTCCCCGTGAAGGAACGGACAGAGCTGGACTTACGTTGAGAAGTGGAGGAAGGGTCTTTGAGACGTGGGGAAGGGGAGCAGGCTTGGGGTGGGCCCGGCGGGGTTGACATCGTAGATGGAGGGGGTGCATTCATTGTCGTCGTCGCTGCATAAATCCTCTTCGAGCCGTTGATTGTCACCGCCTGGAATGAAGAACACCGTTTAAACAATGAGAAATGTGTGGGTGTGTATGGGTATGTGTATGGGTGTGCGTGTGGGTTTGGCAGAAAATGGACAAGGTGTGGCAGTATAAACATGAGCGGCGGTGGGACAAAAGGGTTTTTAGGTATTTGCAGTGCCATGGAGCCCCGCTCATAAAGTATTCATCGCAAGTAGGATAAAAAGGGAACTACCCTAGGAGAACATTTCAGATTTATGTTGTGTCACCGTTGACTGGATGCATTGCCTCACCGCTTACAAGCGGGTTAATGCAGCTTCAAAAGTCCCTGGTTTACTACGTCAAATCGTCGGGCAATTGAAAAGGTTTCTTCGAATCTTTCCATAATATGCATCGCCTTATTTCGTGGATCAGAGGTAATTTTGTTCAGTAAAATGGAAAATGATATAGATATATATAGATATATCAGGGCTCAAGATTGAGAATGTTAATTGTGTGGATGCAAGGTTATACTACTCTAGGTGGCATTGGTGCTGGTAAAAGACGAAAATAAAGAAATATAGATGATTGATTTCCCCAAACAAGGTAATAGTGTAACGTTTAGAACTGGGCTGTCACGAGTTGGACATTTAATTTTATCGATCTGTTCCCTAGTTCATATCTGGAACGGTCTTACTGGTTAAAACATGTAGTCTCGGAATAACACCTCAAAAAGCACAACGTCAATATCAGGTCAGTGCTCCGTGGATGAAGTCAGTGGTGTTCGGACCTACTCTTGACCCTGGTGCACACACACCAGCCGAGCCAAGGAGCGCTTGGTCGAGCAGCGTTGCGGAGCTTTCTGATTTTAGGACTTTGTTTAGAGTGATGGACGGCGCTGCGATACACGCAAAGTTTTGAGCAGAAGTCACTGTGCGGCTGCATGGTAGCACCGGTCTGAGCGCGCTCATTGGAAACACAAACCACAAGTACCTATATCAAATGATCATAATTTAAATGATCATAACAATAAAAGTGTTTTTTTTATTGCGCAACGTTTCAATGAAATTGCACGGCAGCTATAGTGCAATTCTGCAAAGAAATGCACTATCCTGAAAATAAAGAAAATACATCGTAACTTAGGTATATTACCTAATAAGCTGGCTGTGATTGTTAGTCTGTAGAGCTTCTTGATATAGGAGGTGGGCAAGGAGTGTGTAGAGTTGGTTCATGAGGAAAGAGATGTCGAGGCACAAGGCAGTAAAAAATAAAAAGACAACCTATGCAATAAAACGTTTGCATATTCCTTTGAAAAGAGTCACTCGCTTAAAATAAATTGTGCACAGATTGATGGTTACCAGGCAAAAGACATGCCAACACTGCAACAAAGTGGCCCGCATTGGTTAAGGTGCCACCAAATGAACATGTTAGTGCCACCAGCAGAAGCCTTGAGCCCTGAACACTCATTTTCTGTTCCGATTGCTCTTACCGAAAAAAATAAACTCCTGTCATTTCTTCAGGATAAACACCGCCACTTCACCCCGCCACGAAAAAACGGCAAACGATATAAAGACTTTAGTCGAGGGGAATATTAAAATATAATCCGGTATTCGAAACCTGGGCAATGTGTAAAAGAAAATTAATTGGTGCAAGAGCTCCTACCAGAACTCTCCCACCCGGTCACGGCTCATTCAGTGGCCAAATTAGTTAAACTACCCTCCCATTAGATGCAATGAGAGAACCGGGAGGGAGGAAATAACTAATAAACAGACCGCTGATGGGACCAAAGTAGTAGTAGTAGCAGCAGCGGTAACAACAGGCTCCCAGGGCCGCCCGCCCCCCACCAAGGGAGACATCCTTACCATTTGCATTGTCCCTGTCAGTCTGCTGCGTGGCGGCATGGGGGAACACTCGCAGCAGGGATTTCAGCACCAGAGAGAGGGAATGGTCCAGGAGGGGCCTGAGGGCGGGGTCCAGGGCGCGCCCCGACGGAGCCAGGGCCCTCTGGGAGGACGGGACGATGGTCTGCAGGGCCTTGCTGAAGTCGCCGGCCCCCAGGGTGATGGAGGAGACGTCCAGCTGGAGCTTGACGCTGCTGCTGTAGATCTGCGGGTAGCGGCGTCGCAGCGCCATCAGCGCCGCCTCCGTGCAAAGTGCTTTGAGGTCGGCGCCGCAGTAGCCTGGAAGGGGGGCAGGGCGAGGGAGGTGAGATGGGTGCCTCGTGGTGGGGCTCATATTGTAGTAAGCACTTGAACGTGTGATTAGACGCTCCGTCGCAGCATGTCTCGGCCCCTTACTAGATAACTTAAGGGGGCATACATCAAGGTGGACACTCCCACTTGTGATGTCCCTAAAACACAGGACAAAAGCTCGATTTTCAAATGACTTGTTAATGTCCTATCACACTCACACGGGGGGCCTAATAATATCAACTCTTTGAATTAGTGAGCCAATCACGGGAAGGCGAAAACCACAGAAATTGTATTGGCCGAACGTCACCTACATGCCTTCTTTCAACAGTCTACGTCTAGCTCCCAACAGTCAGACGTAACTAAAAGGGCAAGGACAGAGTTGACATCAGCAAAATGTACCACCAATTTTGAGGAAGTATTCATCGGGGTTGCCAAAATAACGTTTTCTTCAATTGTTTTCTTTTAAAGGCCTTGGAGAAAATCTTTAATTCATCCCATTCATGCATTTTTACATATGTGTTGAAATTCTCTTAACATCCCGACAGAAATCAATAAATATAATTCTCTGATATATTTTTTTAAATAATCCTGTATCTATGGCTGTCGTAGCCCAGAATAAGCCCATCCAATCATTCAATCATCATAATTTATTCTGAGCAGAATGAAATGATTGGAAGGCCAACCTGTCTGTCAACCTGTCTGTCAACCTCCCTACCCACCTACCTGGCTACCTGCGCTTGACCGGAGTCTTCTACAAGGTTCTTGTTTAAAATCCTACAAGGTATGGCTGCCTTTATCATGGAGACTTGATTTGTGTTCCTCTTACCGACACATTTCTCTGCCAGCTCGTCCACGAACAGCTCGGCCAATGAGGGGTTCCAGTCCCTTGTTTGGATCTCCAGGATGTGCTTTCGGGCCTGTGGGGGTCAGAGTTCAAAGACAATGTGAGGAGCAGGTGTGAGGAGAAAGATCGGATAGGAATCATGGGTCCTCGTTGAAAAGTTTGCTTCCTAGAACAGGTGTACGTGTGTTTGTGTGTGCGTGCCAAGTGTACCAAGTGAAGTGGTGATGTAATAAACCGTGTCATGTACCTGATCATGGAACAGGTGCATTGCATTTGAACAGGCCAGTGCACATGCCCTCTTATTCAATAGGGATATATAGCGCCGCAAACAGATCAATAATGCTAAATAAATCTAGAGTGTACGAGAGTTCAAGTGTTTCCTGCTCACGATGACACGTTTGTTGTGCACCGCTGCGGACGTGACCCTCTACAAAACCCAATAAGAGATTACAGCCTATTCACTTTAGCAGCACCGCCATTATCGTCAAGTAGCGTTTTGATGAACTGAGTCTGAGCAAAAATAACATAAGTTATTCAGCAAACGATGAATCATTTCAGAAAAGGAGATCAGACATAAAAGAAATTGAAAGGATGATGCAAGACTGTTAACAAGTCCCCTCGGGTACAAAAAGGAAAAGTCGACGGTCCTTCAAGCAAACACAAGAGCTCCACTGAATGGCTCGCGCCAGTGCTTGTACGTGTCCTCCTTGCAACCATCTTTTAAAAAGACAAAGCAAAGCCGAGGGAACTGGCACAACACCATGACTCAAGGGCGCCTTCTTTTCTTCCCATTTTTTGCATTACAAAATATCTTCCAGCCTGACATTGAACCTGACGTTCGCCGGTACACAAGGACGCAGGCGGACTAATTCAACGATAAAATAATTGAATAAAAAGACAAGAGTACCGACAGCATGCAAAACTGTAGCAGGGGCCTTGTGGGGAGCAGTGGCAGGGCCGTGCTGCTTCGACAATGGCCAGGTTGTTCCCGCCCTCGGTGGGTGAGGGTTCACCACTGGGAGTTGGACGCCCAGCCCCCATTAGGCCCTGATTCCCAACCCTCCAGCTGTGGGTACAAACGACCTGCGGCGACCAATTACGACGGACCCAACGGGGAGAAACCACCCATCCTACGCCACGCGATCCCATTTGCGCATCGCGTCGCACGCGTGTACAGCAATTCATTCTCACCCGCAATTATCTCTCCGGCGACGGGATTGTTCCGTCGATCACAATTGGACAACAAATCCAGTAAACTAACAGGCTGCCGGCGTCTGTACGGCGTGACACTTTAAAATCCTCCCAGCTCATTATCAACAACAGCGGCGTATGTGCTCGTATTAAACAGCACGCCGAGGAAATGAGAACAGGCTTAATGGATCCACCTTAAATCCCCACATCCCCCATCCGCCTCAGAGTGGAACTATTCAAAACCGTCAATGTTTTGATACTGTGGAGGGAAAAAAAACGAAAACATGTCGACCGCTCGGCTAGAGTGACACGACAGCCGAGCCGCGGAGACACTAGTCGCCCCCGCACGACCACGTCTTTTTGTTTGCGGGGTCGGGGGTCGATGTGCGCCGAGTCAAAACAATGCCGTTGTGTCGGCGGACATTTTTCGTTTGGCCCTCACCTTCTTGTCGGGCAGGCTGAAGAGGAACTCCCTGTCAAAGCGGCCCGGCCTTCGGAGAGCGGGGTCGATAGAGTCAAGTCTGTTTGTAGCACCGATGACCACTATCTCGCCGCGGCTGTCCAGCCCGTCCATCAAGGCCAGCAGAGTGGACACGATGGAGCTGAGGGGGTGGAGGTGGAGAAGGTGGAGGAAGGAAAAAAAGGACAGTTGGACTTTTGAAGAGGGCAGACGGGTGTGTTAGCAACAACGGACGTAAGGGCCGTCAAACCTCTCCCCCCCTGAATCAAAGGCCTTTCTACTTTGCCACTTTAAGGAATCAGTTTTGGTGCTGCGCCAGCTGGTTGGCTGGCGGTTGTTTATTCAATGGTCTTGAATAGATCTTTTTGCCTTTGTCTAAACAGGATGTACAATGGGGTTTTATTCATCATACAGTAGATATTAAAAAGGAACAAGGAAACTATTAGGGACTCCATTAGTGTTGGGAAACCACTCAAGCCTAACGCCCTTTGATTGACAGTTGTTTATAATGGACAGGCATTCGCCAACGGAGAGAGTAGCCATACCTGTGTATCTGGTCCTGCCTGCTGGATCGGACAGGAGCCAAGCCGTCGATCTCATCAAAGAAGATGATGGACGGCCTCATCAGGTACGCCTGCCCGAGAGAGGAAGCGGTTTGCATCAAAAGCACAAAATGACAGCTCTGCCCCGGAGCGGGTGGAACAATGGCAGGTGTTGCTGATCTCAATCCAAATGGCCTCCCATTAAAAACCCTGCCACTTGTTATTGCATTTTTTGAGGACGGTAGAGTTTACTGATGGCACTCCTTGCTGCAATTCATTAAGGTTCACACACTGTCATGCATAAATAACATATTTTAGGGTTGGAGGTGGAAGGGGGGGGGGGTGACATAGACACATCGTATCAGAATTATGCTGATGCATTGGTTTGAAGTAAAGTCAGGTCCCAGCCAATGCATTATGGGGATGCACATTGGGTTGAGGTAAAGTCAGGTTTCAGCCAATGCATTATGGGGATGCACATTGGGTTGAGGTAAAGTCAGGTTTCAGCCAATGCATTATGGGGATGCACATTGGGTTGAGGTAAAGTCAGGTTTCAGCCAATGCATTTGGGGGTTCACATTGGGTTGAGGTAAAGTCAGGTTTCAGCCAATGCATTATGGGGATGCACATTGGGTTGAGGTAAAGTCAGGTTTCAGCCAATGCATTATGGGGATGCACTGGGTTAAAGCGAAGTCATGTCCCAGCCGGGGTTTTGCGTTGACCCACCTGGTCGAAGAGCAGGCGCAGCTGCCGTTCGGACTCGCCGACCCACTTGCTGAGGCAGTCGGCTCCTTTCCTCATGAAGAACGACACCTTCTTGTCGCCATGGCTACACTCGTTGGCGAGCGCCCGTGCCACTAAGGTCTTTCCCGTTCCTGGCGGGCCGTAGAACAGGCAGCCTCTGAAGAAGGGGATGAAGGGGATAGGCTCAGTATTTGAAGCGATACCGAAGATGGAGAAGAGGGAAATAAGTGTTCAATGTCTGCACTGATTCAGTCTTGTAATTGTGTTTCTGTATGTCCTTTGTATGCAGGCTTGAAAACAGAGCGATTGTATGGTTTGCTGTGCGTCGTCTATTCTGAAAGGATTTGCTAAATAACTAGACAGACAATAATGCATGAGAGCAGATGAAAAGCATTGCCGCAGAAAAAGAATCGGGCTCATTGGTGGCACTCTGAATAAACGGTAATCTAAAGTGTCCTATCCTTATTTTATTTCAAAAATTGCTTGGAAAATAAAACCATGAAAACTATATAAACGGCCAAGAGTTTTGAATGATATAACCATCAACACGTCAAGAATGTGTCTGTCAACACGTCAAGAAGTGAGAAATCCCCGATTTCTGAGCTTGCAAACAAGATGTATCTCAAACGGAGACCATGCAACTTGTTGGTTGAAATAAACAAATCAATGTGTGTAATCGATAGCCGTGGAAGTTGTTCCTGTTGTGTGGGAACTTCCAAACCTCGGAGGCTGAATCTTGAACCTCTCAAAGACTTCTGGGTAAAGTAGCGGGAACACCACCATCTCCTTCAGGGCCTGGATCTGCTTACTGAGCCCTCCCACACTGTCAAACCTCACCTAGGGAAGAGAGCACCAGATGTATTAGTCAATAAACCTTCAACTGTATACGAGAAGCCATACCACCCTTCCTGTTTCATAACATCCCGATGATGAGTATGTTTTAGCTTCTGCATTCTTTTCAAGAATGTTGCAAACAATGTAACAGAACAGAGATAATAACTAAAGTTTTAACATTGTTCATTCAAAAAGCTTCTGTGCAGCATGATTCCAATCAAGCCTACCAACACTGCGCCAACAGAGTGCCTGCTGTGATGGCTTCACGACCTACACCCAAGTTACTGTCAGGGGTAACCACTTTGCTTCGGTCTGGGACTTGCTCACGCCTCAGTGTTCCCGCCTTCTGTCTCTACTTACGGAGCTGTCGAGGTTCATGGGGTCCACATCTGCTAAGCTGGCACCCACTTTCACCCGATCCCGCAGCACCCCGCCTGACAGGTCCTCGGTGCCCAGATTCATCGGCAAACACCTAGGAACACCCGTCGAACATATTGGCCACGTGCATATATATATTAGGAGAAAGATGAAAACCAAAGAAAGAGAGAGAGAGAGAGAGAGGGAAAACAAAAGGGAAACGCAAGGCAGAGGCCCTGGAAGAGCGCCGCTACCTGTTCCTGGCCCGCGTCATGCTCTTGCTCTTCCTCCTCTCGAAGCGCTCCTCGTCCGAAGAGGAGGAGGTGTCACTGCTGTGGATGGCGTGTTTCTTCACTCTGAGGGAACAGGGAGAGAAGGGAGATGAGCCCTTTTTGTCGGCCTCATGGCCCCGCATGATGACTAATGCTTTGCCTGTCGAAAACCAGCATAAGCCCATCTGTTTTCAAGAAAAACCCGCGACCACCCTGTCCGATATTACTGCTGGGTAAATAACTCAGCGGCGGCGAGTGCGCACTGCCAACTGTCCTCTCTCACACTGACAGGCTTAGACGGTCTTCATTCGAATGCTGCTGTTCGGGTATAAGTTAGGCAACACCAGGCCCTCCAACCTTATATGGCTTCTTCTTGCTGGAGATCTGTGGGTGTCGAACAGGGACGGGTTGCTTTGTTTTCTGTTCACAGGCTCTGGGAAAGGCAAACAAAACGGGTAAGGATGAAGCAAGACAAATCAAATCCACGTGAACATACTAGGGGCTGACCGCCTAACGGGCAACTTGACGAATGATGAGTCGCGTGTTTTATTCATGTTTTGGCATGGTACGGGGTACTGTCGTTATTATCATAGTCTCCTCTCTCCAGGATTCATTGTTGTTGAATACAAAATAGGATCGTCGGCCTGGGGGTAACCCGCATGGAAAAAGTTTGATCATAAACGCCAGGAACACCCCAACATTGAAACAGAATTGTACGGTGGTGGTGGTGGATTTTAAATAATCACACACCCTAAAAGCAGCTTATATAGTTTGACCGTTCTTTTTAAGTGAAAATGTTATTCAACAGTAAATCTGTTGAACATATATTGAACATACAACAGATATTCAGGCTCTGAATTGCAGCTATGTGACAAGTGGAAGCGAAGACGTGATCACTGTTATGAATCCTGTGTGTCTAGCAGTGTATACCTGCCCAGACGGTCGGACAGTAGCACCTTTCTATATAGAGCGAGCGCTTGGTCGATACTTCCACACGATATGCAATGTACAAAGTCAACTAGCCTGCTGTAAACAGCAGTCTTCCTAAAACGCAATTCATCCAATTAGGTCTCACGTTTCAAAATGTCCCAAAGATATAAAACGTTAAGACCGCAGTATAGAATATTGACACACTATACACTGTTCAGTGTATACACTTTTGAATATATAGAGTAGCCTTCTAGCGCTACCACAATTTAAAGCAGGTAAAACAAATGCTCTGTGTAGGTGCGAGGCACAAAGAAGGTTTAAAACACACATTAAAAACAGACTTTCCATATGTGCAAACTATTCCAGAATTGTTCTGAATAATAGCAAAGCGCATAGAACAGTAGGCGTATCTGGTAGGGATGGGCATTTGAAGGCACATCAACAAATATTCGATAAAAAAAAAAGCTTGAGTAACCATGTAACCGAACTACGAAAAAAATATAACAAGATTAGTGCACTCATAATGTAGCCTGAAGGGCTTCCGTTAACTGGCCTTCACTAAACAGATATATTCATTTTCCATCTATAAGTCAAATAAATAAGAAAATCAAACCCAATTTGTTCCATTTATTAAGCATTTTAGAAGGAAAAAAACACTCAAAATCAGTATGCTGAATCGAAACGAGTTGAAATGAAACCATCCTTTTTGACAAGAATATGAATGCATTATGCACAGTATTGTATACTAACTGAAATTACTGAAATTAGATTCAAGTAAATTTAAGGCACAAACTGAATAGATTGAAGTAACTGAAGCACAACAGCAAAAAGTACTGGTGGGCTTGCATATCGACAGAACTCCACTTGCAGCGCATGGGCCTGTCTCGCATTACGCATGATGCGCATATAACAGAACATCAACAAAAATATATTATGTGTAAGACGGAAATACAGCATGTCTAAAACATTTCCAGTTAACATAACACATAAGTCCACCTACTGCATTACTCATTCTTGTTAAAAAAATTAGCATATCTAGGTGTTCGGGCGATAGGCGGGTGAGGAGGCGATTTACAATCAAGCCCGCCGTGGAAATGACTCTTTCCGCTGGAACGGAGGTTGCCGGCATAGCCAAGTATTCCAAGTATTAAATGGCATTAGTATACGCGTTTAATGAACAATAAGTAATTAATATAGCTAATGAATAATATTTAATTAACTTTAGGCAGAAATTAAAAAAAATCTGCCACAGCTAAAGTCGAATACCCACGTCATTTCGAATAATTGAATATTCGAATAACTGTGCCCGTCCCTAGTATCTGTAAAGATTTTGGTATTTCTTGTATCCCTTATAATAACTAAAATTAAATGTAGAAACAAATATCGATGGTTATGAATTAACACCACACTTGACATTTCCTAAATTTGAAATGAAAAGAGCTATAAATATACTCAACCAATAGTCAGAATGGATTGCTCGTAGGCGGGGACAGCCCTGAAGCATAAAACAGATGGCTTCATGTACTAATATTAAGACACGATGCCAGGCTCATCACGGATCCAGCACGCCTACATGTGCAGGACTTATGGAGAGACTACAGAGCCGGCGATCAGAAAATGCAAGCGGCGGAGTAACACAGTGTTTTCTGTTTCTTTACGGATCGATTCTACCAAACAAAACTCAGTTGATGAAGCTTTCAGCACGAGGTAATAGAAGTGAATATCGCAGGGTGCCGGTCCAAACAGTGCTCATTTGAAACCTTAACTCTGGCCAGCCAAGTTTGGGTTTGTGAATAATGCGCTTCCCATCCCCGCCTACAGAGACATGATTGGTCTGAATAAACCCGAAGCGAGAGAAAGGGAAACACCCCATTCACCACGGTTTGAGCTGGTCTGCCATCAGACCTCAGATATTAACACAGGTCTGCTTCGTGAGCCTAATGCCAGACTCACCGATGGGCGGGGCCTCGTACCGCTGCACGGCCTTGCGCTGGCGCAGGTTGTACGGCCGGCCATTTTCCTCCCCTGCCTCCTCCGCTTCATCCCCTTCGTCGTCTTCATCGTCGTCCTCCGCATCTTCCCCTTCCTCGCCGTGCGACTCTGAAAGATGGCCAAATCAAGTTGCTCTTCAGATTCCGTAAACACAGAACGAATAAAGAATGATGAATCACAGCAGAGTCAGTCTCACAGCAAACACCTTTTCACTAGAAGCGTGCCATTGTGCTTTCTACAAAGTCAAACTTCTCCTCCAAATGGAACTGAACAACTGATTAAAAGTTGTTTTCCAAACATTCCACCACGCCAGCCCAGACAGCCAGCTTCCTGCTATTGGTTGCCTTGCCAAAACAAATGAAATTGTATGATGGTCGAGAACAGACCTCGACACAATAACAGCAGGCCTGCCTATGCAGACACGGCCAAAATGGAGGCAAAGAAAAGCAGACACTTTGTCAACGCTTCACAAGCCGTAAGTCCCGACATCTTTTGGAGGAAGGCAAAAAATACACGGCACGCGGTGTGCGACATAATACACATGGATACATCATTCAGGGAAAGAATCGAATTGCATCTTTCAGCGCTTGCTTCCGTTCGCCTTGCCTCTACTGACCTTCAGTGCCCTCCTCCTCTTCGTCGTCGTCATCATCATCATCCTCCTGCTGCTTTTTCTTGCTCAGGACTTTGTGGTGTGGGGGTATGTTGAACGTGTTCCTCCGCAAGGATTTCCGGCGCTTGACTCGTGAGTACATGTCCATGTTCTCCTAAATGAGAAGGCAAAAGGAAAAGGGCTTGTTTACAACGGACATTCAGCCAGTTGTCGATGTGTGCGCAAAACAGGGAGTTCTTGTCTGTAGAGGGGAGGGGTGGGTGGTGTCTAAGGATTCAAGAAATACCAAAAGATTATCGGAAACCGGGTCCGAATCTCAGCGAGTACTCGAGTAATCTTGTAGTGCTCAAAATGAGATTGTCCATCTTAATTATATCCATTGGGGAAAATGCGAAACGTGACGTATCCGGTTGAATCGAGGTTCAGTTACGTTACACGGACCTCCTCAGTGTCTCCGGTCCACATGCGCAGACGCTCCACCTCGCGGTTCTGCCGGATGCTGCTGATGTTGTCCATCTCCTGCAGAACAGCCTCGGCAGTGCTGAGAACCGGCACAGAACAACACATGACATGAGCCACCGGGGACGGAGAGCATTTCTCTTTTCAATAAACACAATACTTCCATGCTAGAGTATAAAAGGGTTCTAACAAAGAACAAGACAAAACATGGATATTCACAAAATATAAATCGACGAATAAACCTGAATAATGTATGCTTTTCAAAATGCAGATTATTTCACCTTGCCCATGGGACCCAAGGAAACCATACCCATGAATTCTAGTTCGGTCTATTTTCGGAGGGTACATAGTGAAGTGTATCGCGTAGACCGGCTACCTGTTGACCAGCTGGTCGAACAGCAGGCTTTGGTTGAGGTGTTCGAACTGGCTCTTCTTCACCCGGCAGCTCACCCGCTTCAGCCCCACGTGACCGTTCATGCGAGAGTGATCGTCCACGCCTCCTGGCTCCTCGCGATGGCTCATATGGGCTGTGGTGGTCGACCATAACACAACATACAGGGAGAGCACGTTAGGTGCTGTGTCCACGAATCCACCACAGCTCAACATGTGTCATTTTTAGTGAAGGTGTGTGTCATTACCGTGTCCATTTTGCATTGTGCGAGAGGACAGCCTGGGAACAAAACAGAACATTGAGTATGTCAATAATTTTCATCACAACACAAGTCTAAGACCATGTCGATTTTGAAAGCATAATCACAGCGGGATGTTAAACCGGCACGAGGTACGATTTCCAATTAGTATCCTCTAGGGACTCTAGTGGTAGCTTCGGGTTGTAGCTGTATAACAGTAACTGTCGTCTGAACATGTCAACGCTTTAGAAAGAAGTTAAGACTCTATTTACTACAGAAACCAAGGTGACTCAAATCTGCTAGCATGTCTTCCAGCAGACAGCAGAATGTTTTTAACATGACCTTGTCAAAACCAAAACGATATTGTCGCTGGTTTGTCAAAGTGTTGTCATGAAAGTGTCAGCCGAAGACAATAGAGGAGCACAACGGAAGAAATGCGATCAATATGTAAATGACACAACATTAACGGTCACAAACAGATGCCGCGGACGGGATTGCTGACCTGGTGCGATAAGTGGGAATTTCCCAGTTGACCCGTTGACCCTTGGTCTGGGGAGACGGAGAGGTGTCACTGGAACGGGGAGGGGAGTTAATTTGTCTACGCGTCCGCTTGTGGGGAGGGGTCATCCTCGGGCTGCTGGGAGTACTCACGTCACTCACAGGCTCCTTCTAAAGGGGAGGCAAGCGATAAGCCAAGCAGACCCATGAAGCACACTGCAGTAGTCACACAAAACAATAACAAAGAGACGCACACACAAAAACATGACCTTGTGGTTCTTTGTCATGCGGCCGAGTTGAAAGAAGACAATACATAAAAAGGGATTTCAAAAGGACAGAAGAAAGCGAGAATGTATTGGGTGTACCGTGATCATTTGGAATGCTTTAATGAATCTTCACACAATGAGATGCCCACGTCTTCACTGTGTACCTTAAGCTCTAATATAACATATTGTTACTGTTGTTAATAGCAACTGTCTGCTAAATCTGTGGTATCGGCAGTGTTGTGCCTGAACGCGTTCACTGAACGAAAGTTCATGAACTCGTTCATATTTTGGGCGAACGTGAACTGAACGTACTGTATTACTGCCTGATGAACGTTACTGTGAACTCGTTCATTCTGGTGTCAGTGAACGGCACGCTCACTCGGTTTAACTTCGTTCAATGGGGGGGTTATTTGTTTATCAACACGGCGGATGCGCGAGCAGATCGCCGTGTTGTTTGACCGGTTGCCATGGTAATCTCCGTGCGGTTCATTTGCAGTTGAGGTGTTGCCAGCTTACTGTTACATTAAACTGTAATCAGAAAAGGTGGTTATATGCTACAGACCCTATAGTATCTGTCATATAAAGGCTGGGACGAATTTCAAATTATAAATATGTACAATTTATTTTGAAAGTATAGACCAGCGCGATTCCCATTGAAACGAATGGCGCGGTGATTATTCTTCAAAACGAGAGCTGTTAAATTGTGGAAAATGAATTAAACTGTATTCAGACAATGCGGTTATATGCTATAGACCCTAGAGTATTTGTGGTATAAAGGCTCAGACGATAGACGGACGTTAGCTCTCTAAACAGACGTTAGCTCTCTGGCTCATAGCTCAGCGGAGTAGAATACCTCCTAGAATCATTGCTTGTTGGCCGGAAACGGAAAGGGGGGCTGTTCACGTTTGGTTGTAGTCTTTTCGCTCGGTTCTCCGTCTCATCAGTAGGGCTAGAACCGAGCGAAAAGACTACAATCAAACGTGAACACCCCCCCTTTCCGTTTCCGCCAACGAGCAATGAGTCTTCCAACAGAAATCAATGGGATTTACAAAATGCGCTAAATGTGCAATAAAACACGATAGAAACTGTATTTCGCTACGATACTTGATTCAACCACTCTATATCATCCTAGACAAACCACAAAGGGGGCTCAATGTTCAAAATACCGGAAGAACGAAAAGCTCACAGCAACATATTGAAAAAAAGAACTATGAACTAGTTCATTTTTTGGAACTGTGAACTTAGTTCAAAATTTTGAATTATGAACGTTTAACTGAACTAGTTCATTTTTTGGAACTGTGAACTTAGTTCAAAATTTTGAATTATGAACGTTTAACTGAACTAGTTCATTTTAAAATTTGTGAACTGAACTTTGAACTAGTTCACGAAGAAAGTGAACTTTCCCAACACTGGGTATCGGTGTCTTAAATAAATAACGCACAATAACAAAATTGGGGTATCAAAGGTGAATGAACATGCAAAGAGGGATAGCACACATAACAGCATTATGCAACGCTAATTCTATGCATTTTTGCATTTTGAGATAAGGTCAACAGGAAAGGTGGTTTGTAATAATGAATTAAACGCTAAGCAAAACATGTCACACTCGTTTGGGGATGTTTTAAGATTACAAAACCCTCAATAAAAAAAATAGGAATTGACAGGACAATGTTGAAGGGGTCACCAATGAATTTAATTTAATACAGAGTAATATTGTCGATGTTTCATTATTCCAGTGTGTCCATGACATTGTGACAGCACGGTAACATCTCATTGTTTATATGTTTCACCCCTTGTCACTGTGTAGGTCAACCAATGAAGTAAACCAGAGCTTCATGGCTGGCTGTGGGGAATCTGTAGAAAAGCAACAAAAATCGGATATCCTAAAGCCGTCTTTAAAACGTAGGTCACTAACTGCCATGCTTGAGTTGTATGAGGGGTGTTAACAACATAAAGTTCACTGAGTTCAAGCCTGCTAGGTGTAAGCCAGCCAACTGTTGTGAGCCTGGGACTCCCTTCCCCCACATAGAGCTACCAGGCTAGCGCTAGCATCCCTTAGAGCCCTTCACTTATCACCAAACAATGGCGTGAAGGTAATCCGGACAAACCCGGCAACAGAACCCAATTGTAGAGCAGGGACTGCTTCGGTCTAACGTCAAAAAAGCAAACACTTCCCCGTAAAGCTGTCAATTTCTGAAGAAAAAAGCATAACAAGTCAGCCGGACAGCAATTGCCCAAACACAAAGGGAACTCAACTTGGGAGCTAGCCTGGAGTTCGAGGCGCTCCTCTGCAGCCAAACACGGGGAATAAAACCTAGAAACACGAATGACACGTTCGCGAATGACAGCGGACAGAGGCTTGTGTGCCCGCTGACACGGTGACAATCGCACTGGCTCATGTTTTGCAGTGAATAAAGCCATGTAGAACAGCGAGAGGCAACGGTTAGCTACCTAGCACCCATAGCATAGCCGGCTAACTAGCCGGCAAAGAAAAGACCCCGGCTCTTACATGTTCCTCAGAGTTTGGCTCATTTCTGGACGACGACCTAGTCCTCGACGAGATGAACGGATTGCTAGGCAGAGGCCGTGCTCTCTTTCGTGTGTTCACCATGTCGCTCCCCTCGCGTGTGTTTGTTTGTGTCCCTTATTCAGTCTTTCTGTAGGCTCCAAAGCACTGCCTCCCCTCAGTGAGTGCAGCACCGAGGCGCCATTTCTCTTTCTGTCGCTCCGCTCTGCTGTCAGCAGGCAGACTGAAGGCGCCGCGCCGACCGACCCGCAAGTCCGCGGCCGTCAGTCTGGGGAACGGGGGTTTGACAGGTGTCGTGTCTGTCTGGTGGTGCTGTGAATTAATAAAAGCCAATGTATGATTTATGCTGCAGTGGCATGGCATGAACAACTTTCTGGGGTTATTTGCATGGTTAAATATGGTTTGTTCCCACTCACTCGTAGCTTTTTTTGTGCGTTGGTGTAGTTCAATATCAAAAAATTGACAGCTAGGCCAATACAAATGTGTATATTTCGTCAGTTACATTCATGTGCTGTATGTTATTGTCCTGTTAAGTAAATAAAAAATGTCACGAAATCTGTTCGAGCCTACATAACTAGCGTGTTTATGTATTAAGCTCATATACTACTTGTTGGAGCACTATGGGAAAGACCTAATACCACATCCCAATAAATAACGAAGTGTGTTTGGGTGCGTGCGTAATCAAGTGTGTGCAATTAAGACAATACACTTAGATCAATCGTGGTTTTGGAAACGAGTTTAGGATACGACACTACTCAACGATTTTATTTCCAGTCTCAGTATTTAATATTTAATCACCTCCTCTCCCCCCAAAAAGTCTCCTCAGTCGTAAAAATGTGTGAAGTTGGTAGTAAAATTCCGCTGAGCTCAGCAGCATGACGGCAGTGGGGCTGCAGACGGCACTGTGCGTACGTCACAGATATTGCTCAGCACAAGAGTGGCTGCATGCCCTAACTTATGGCTGCGCGTTTTAACGCACGGATTAACGACTGAATACGGATTGGTAAAGAGGATTTATGCTATTACCAAATATATGCATGCAGAATAGGTGTTTCTGTCGTTTATATACGCTGGTTTATGTCGCAATACACGCCATGGTTGCATATAGTCTACGCCCCCTTATATAATGTACCCTACCATGTTTCTGTGCTTCTCGTGTCTATCGACACGATAGACATCCTCTTTTTCTGAAATGTGTTGATAGATTTCAATCACGTTGGTATTATTGATGTACCACATGCATTGGCCAACGACTAAATGTTACAAATGATTAAGCCCCCATTTCGTTGCTTGCTTGATAGGCCCTCGTTTAACTCTTATTTTTGTGTTTTTTTCCATAGATGGAAAATAAAGAAGACCATGAAAAACATAGATAATACAGGGAGTGGGAATGATGACAACTGGTGGGTTGGTGTCATATCTTTACATATTATTTATAACAATATAGAATAGGTATAGGCTATAACATAGTCATAATACTTAAGTTAAGTCACTTAAGTTAGTGAGCCTATTATTTTAGGTCTGTCTGTTAATAAGTAAGTGTCTTCTGTCTTCAAGTAGGTGCTACTTAACAATATTTGTCATTATTGTATAATTACAGTCAGACAAATGATGATCTAATGTGAAAAGTAAAAAACTCGATGCAAATAAGCATGAAAAGTTGAGCCTCTTCTTTTCCATAATCTCTGAAAGCGTTGAAGGTAGAACATCATAATGAAGGCAGCAACCCAATATAATGCTTTGCATCGTTCTCTTAGTGATGAGAGTGAGGAGGTTCCAATGAGACGGAGCTTCTCGGTGGAGGATCTTTTGGATGAGGTGGAGAAGATCTGCTACGATGCCCCAGGAACCTCAAAGGTATCACAAAGATTTCCGTTACATTGGTGGTTGCTTTTCAGTGGTCCATAATCATGCACTTCTTAGTCCAAAACTATTTATCCATTTGCATACCGGGATTTTTGATGTTGTTCTCTCTCTCTCTCTCTCTCTCTCTCTCTCTCTCTCTCTCTCTCTCTCTCTCTCTCTCTCCCTCTCCCTCTCCCTCTCCCTCTCGTTATCAGTTGGTCCAATAAAATCAGGGCCCTTTATTAGGCCTGTCATGATAAGCAATAAATAAATTAATTGCGTGATAAATTAAAATGAGCGTTACTTTTTTGCCGGCCGCAATAATTTCCATTCGCACTCTTTTTTTTAAATCATTGCTTTATTGGCCTTATCTGAGAAGAAATCTATGCCATAAACAGAAATATTATAGGCCTTTATTAGACGGGTCTTCTCAATGCCGTGGAACGCTCCTTATTTTCCCGATAATGACCGGCGTTCTATACATTATATATATTATATATATTTAGCAGAGTAGGCCTAAGTAACAAATGTTTATTGATCTTCGAAAGGGTGTACCTATTACATTATTATGCCATTATCATTATATTAGTTGAAAAACGGCAATATTATCGCTTATCACAATAATTTCTCAGGCAATTAATCGCCCAGAAAAATTTGTTATCGTGACAGGCCTACCCTTAATAATATGTAAATAGAGGCAAATAGACTGAGTTGCACTTGTCACAACGTTGATAGTGAAATACGCAGCTTGCCTCAGGTAGAGATGGTGGTGAGGCTGTGGAAGGACGGCTTCACCGTCAACGACCAGGAGTTCCGGAGCTACGCCACGCCCGAGAACCAGGACTTCCTGGACACCATAAAACGAGGGTAAAATCCATATCCAGAAAAATACAAACGGTCTCCGGGAATATCTCGTCAGAGATAATGTTAGAGCATAAAAAATGCATGCTATCGCAAATACAGAGGGTTTCAATTTTGGTGAAACCCTCTGTGCAATTGTCCTCCAAACTGTTCAATGACTGACTTCAGCATACAGGTCTCCAAGGGGAAAGGTAGGCACAGACCTAGAAGGACCTAGAGGGAGCTATAGCGACCTAAAGAAGTGCATCGTGATGACACAGAAACAAAGGGTCAATTGTGGTTCACTTTATCATCGTCACCCCATTGTGTGGGCTCTCTCTCGTCCCAGGGAGCTCCCGGTGGAGTGGGAGAGCCGAGCTGAGGAGGAGGAGCTGGAGATCAACATGGAGGACCTGACAGAGGAGCTCTACGTCCCTAGGAAGAAGGCCTTCCACGCCTTCAGCGGTCACGGCTACCGGCTGGGCAGGTGAGAGGCGTATGCAGAGTGTGGATCACGGGTGGCCCTCTGGAATTTTTTGCCGGAACTAAATGTTTGAGCGGTTTTAATTCCAGTAATACTTTTTATATTGTTTCGCTAGATGAGTTCACTCAGCATACACATAGACAGCCCTCCCCCCCCCAAGCTATTCGGAAGATTTATGAAAATCTTTTATCCAAGATTGGTTATGTTCCATACATTTTTCAATCATTTTCTTTATCAATTCCCTAAAGATAAGGACTTGTGTCGGTGGATTTGTTTAAAGACAGACTTATTTATTCGAATGTGTGCGCAATAGAAAGTTCTGCCACTAGGTGGCCCTCTTAAACCAAGCTGCCCCTCGGCTGTAAAACACCAGCGCGAAAGACGAGGACTGGGAGGACAGGAACACTCCGTGTCCTGGAGACCTGAGAGCCAGCCTGTTTGTAATGTTAATACCACCATCCTCTAGGGAGACGTACAGCACTCCCAACCTGTATCCCTGTGATGATGAGGATGAGGCGAGATGCATCATTCATGCACCTTCTCCACAACTCTTTGATCACCCCCCCCCAGTGTGGCACCCCGAGTCGTGGCCCGATCGCCATCTGTGCACGAGGAAGGAGAGTCCCCTCCTATCCCCATGGTAACACTGGACCATGCCCTGCCCGTCACCTCGCTGCAGATCTGGTTGGCCGACGGCAGAAGACTGGTGCAGCGCTTCAACCTATCGCATCGGTGGGTGTCACGTCGCCGACGGCGCCCGCCGGCCCCTGCCGGCGGGCGCATTGCACCCGACAGACCAACGACTCTCAAGTCATATTTAGGTCAACAGTGCTAAAAAAACTAAACACAAGCTGGAATGTTTCATTTTTTTATATTTGGCTATTTTTGGTATCCCACGCTTTTTGGAGTACTACGACTACTCAGTATATTTTGGAGGGTTTAATACCGAGAACACTGGTGGAACAGAAAAAGGGTTTAGTAGCGGGTTATGCGTGTTCCATCTGCCGCGTGAGGAGGGAAGAGCGAGTGGGGGGAAGGAGGGCCGCCGTAATCTCTCGGCGAATTACGTAATGTTCGGTCCTAGTGCGGTGGGCCAGGGAGGCCTGCGTAGTGCATTATGGTTCATGTTAACCCCCCCCCTCGACCCTCCACATCATCTCCATACCTAAGCCCCCCCGACCGACACGCACACATCACACACGCACCGCACAGCGCACACACGGGCCCCCGACCCACGGAAAGACATAATCTGAGACGGTAGAGCGATGGAGTGGATCTATAAAATCCCCGGAGGGATTGCATAACCCAAATGCAGCTTTATCTTTTTTTTATTTTTATATAACAGGGTTAGTAACACACTTGGACTGGACGCTGAACCCCCTGTTAGGCCGTGGTAAAGCGCGCAAAGTGAGCGAAGCGCTGGGACTCACCGCAGGATGGCCTGTGTGTGCCTTGAGGAGCTTGGGTGTCAATAATAGATGGTGTTGCCGTTTGTGGAGGTTTATAGACAGAGGGAGGGAGACAGAGAGGCAGAGAGAGAGAGAGAGAGTGAGAGCGTGTACATATGCAGCACTCAAAAACACACACACACACACACACACACACACACACACACACTTATGCCACACACACACTTCCACATAGTGAAACGTTTTGGGATAGAATGCTTTACTATCAAACCCAAACGACTGTGAAAGCGCTACTGTCTGCGGGTAAAAAGGGCAGTATTACAGCAAGCTCAAAGGACAATACGGCGTTCTGAGTGATCAAACCATCATAATCATATCTCCTGGCTTCACTAAACCCTCCGTTGCCAATATGCTTTCGGCTAAAGCGCGTTTAGCATGAGCGCGCCCACCAGAAATGAAGACAATGGCAACGTGGCTCATTCATCTTTTGGAATCAATGTGTGTCGGTTAGTACAGAGTTTGTGGACAAAGCCACCTTTCAAGTACTCTACAAAATGTTTCATCACAAAGGCTTTTCCTCCCCCTCTCTTCCATGTCTCACGTATCTCTCTTCCTCTCTCCGCACCGGGGGTCCATCTCCAGCATCAGCGACGTCCATGACTTTGTATCCCGCTGCCAGAGGACCTGCCCCCCCTTCGTCCTGACCACCTCGCTCCCCTCCAGGGTGCTCCACGAGGGGGGCCTGAGCCTGGAAGAGGCCGACCTGGCCCACGCCGTCATCGTCCAGAGACCCCTGGACACAGAGGACCCCTTCGGTCAGTCGTCCTGACCCCGCAACGGACCCGTCCGCGACGACACGCATACACACCCGCACGCAAGCGCCACACGCATACACATTAACACAAGCACTCACACACACACACACACACATAATAACACACCCACACACACAAACAAACACATTAACACACACACACACATTCACAATCACACAAACAAACAGACACACACAGACACACACATAATAACACACCCACACACACACAAACACATTAACACAAGCACACACACACATAATAACACACCCACACACACACATACACACAAACACACAGACACACACACACACACAAGCACCCACACCCACACACATTAACACACGCACACACAGACACACACCCTTAACGCGACTGGCCTCTTCTGACCTTCCTACCCACGCCTTTCTCCTGTACCGCTGTTCCACGGTTCAACACACCAAGCTAGTGAAAGTTTACCTTCTGCTTCCAAGTCGGAGCAGTGTGCCAATATTGACAGGGGGACGTTCTGTTTGGGGGTCCGGGCTGTTTGAAAAACATTGAATCTGTTCTGTTATGAACATCTGCACCTTTATGTATACCGCTTATCTACTGTATCACTGCCGGTCGTTGCAATCGAGAGTCACAGAAAGCTTTTCCTGG
>NC_136949.1:6210397-6312897 GCF_949987615.1 Pollachius pollachius
GTTCCACACGTCTTCATTGACTTCTCCGGGGGTCAGACACTTTACATGTTTTTATTGTAACGTAATGGGGTGATTATCACAACATATCAATGAACAATCACTGAATGAATGCAGGAGAAGATAGTATACCGCCGCGGACTCTTACCCTGTGGTTAGTGTGTAACACTGGGATTGTGTGTGATTAATCCACAGCATGTGGATGGGCGTGTGTGTTTATGAACCCTAAATGTGTGTATGTATGTAATGAGCGTTGGTGTATATTTGTCTGCATGATGATGATGATGATGATGATGATGATGATGAGGGTGGTGGTGGTGATAATGATGAGAATGCAAGGAACCTCCCTTAAACGGACTTTCAGCTATTTTTGGAAAGTCCCGAAAGCCCTTCCTGCCTGGCAGGAAGTGCATTTTCTAGGGTGGCTCATGACATCAGCTTGTCACACCGACAGAGATTGATGGCTATCTCTCCGCATACCCTCCGCCGCCCACACACACACACACACACACACACACACACACACACACACACACACACACACACACCCCCACACACACACACACACACACACACACATGCAGACCCCCTTGCTCCGACAATTTGTTTGTTGGTTTCTTAAACACATTGCAGAGATAGATCCGTAATGACACGTTGAGGGCGATTCTGAGTCCGGATCTACCAAATCCACCAACCACCGACCCAGATATACACCACCCAGTGTGCACCATAGGCCATCCACTCCCAGCTCATCTTTGTGTGATGACCACGCTGTGAAGGGCACCCAAAGCAACCAGGGTAAAAACATCGGGTCTCGTGTGCACAGGTCCCAGTCCCACCAGTGTACGTAAACAAGCGTCTGTGTGTGTGTATGTCGTGTCCCTATGTTTGTGTAGGTAAATGCCCATCCCTGTGTGTTTTGTGTGTTTGTAGTATACTGTATGTGTGTGTGTGTGTGTGTTTTTGTGTGTGTTTGTGTGTGTGTATGTTTGTGTCTGTGTTTGTCAATGTGTGTGTGCATCTGTGTGTGTGTGTGTGTGTGTGTGTGTGTGTGTGTATGTGTGTGTGTGTGTGTGCGCGCGTTTGTGTGTGTGTGTGTGTGTGTGTGTGTGTGTGTGTGTGTGTCAGGGCATGGGGCGGGGGGGTTGTACATCCATACAGAAAGCTTCCCTACCTGTGCATATGTCAGCAGGCAGGTCTCCCTCTCTCTCTCTCTCCCTCCCTCCCTACCTCCCACTCTCTCTCTCTCTCTCTCTCTCTCTCTCTCTCTCTCTCTCTCTCCTACCTCCCACTCTCTCTCTCTCTCTCTCTCTCCCTCTCTCTCTCTCTCTCTCTCTCTGTGAACACACAAAAAGCATCTTGCAGAACATTCTCCATATTGTCCCATTCAGCACTCAGCAAACCATTCAGCCCCCACTCAATACTGCCCCACCGTCACCTCCCTTTGTAGCTTCGGACAATCGGGAGGAGAGGTTAGGGGTTGGGAGTTGGGGGGTGGGGGGGACCCTACTAGAAGCGGCCCTGACATCACTCTTTTACCTCTTCCCCCCCCCCTGCTTTGTTGTCCGTCCATCTTTCATAGGGCTGTTATGGTGGCGCTGGTGTCTCTTTCTCTTGCACACGGACGCTCAACACAGAGCCAGGGGTCAGAGGTCAGGGTCCGTTGTTGTTGACGTGCGTGATGGTCAAAAAATGCTTTGCCGCTTTGAAGCTAGAAAATACAGTGGGGAGAACGGGAAGAGGGGAATTCTGGGAATGTTGTCACGGTCACCAACATTCCAGCAGGTGTGCTGATGTTAATGATGATGACGATGCAGCTCTCGGAGATCACCTGACCGATCAGCCGAGCGACCGTGTCGATTGGTTATATCCGTAGTTTGCCCGTTCGGTTTAACGGCATGAATGAAAACGGGAAGATAGTAGTGGTCTCTGCGGTGTCGAGGGAGGTCAAACCACGGGAGGAAATATCGTGGCGGCTGACAATGTTTTAGCCCATCTCATGGTTCTCAGAACACACAGCTGTTTTCCTTAACCATAATGATGTGCAGCAGTTGTGTTTCTATGAATTATACATGACAAATACCATCCCTCCCCCAGACCGGTAAACAGCGCGGCACAGCAGAATGCTTCAGCCGCCTGCTTCGTGTGTGTGTGTGTGTGTGTGTGTGTGTGTACGTGTGAGGAGTTATTGTGAGTGTATTCATGCATGTGTGTGCCCATAAGTGTGTGTGTGTGTGTGTATGTGTATGTATTGGGAGTGATTGTGTGTGTATTCATGCATGAGTCTGTGTTATGTCTGTTACTTGTGTGTGTGTGTGTGTGTGTGTTTGAGTGAGTGTATGTATTGGGAGTGATCGTGTCTATTCATGCATGTGTGTGCGTGAGTCTGTGTTATGTGTGTCACATGTGTGTATGTATTGGGAGCGATCGTGTGTGTATTCATGCATGTGTGTGGATGAATCGTTGTTATATGTGTTATGTTCATGTGTGTGTGTGTTTTTGTGTACGTATTAGGAGCGATAGTGTGTGTATTCATGCATGTGCATGATTCTGTTATGTGCGTTAGGTGTGTGCGTGTCCACATAAGCACGGCGGTCCCTCTAAAGTGCTGTGCTGAGAGGGTCTGAACCCCCTGGTAGATCTCCCACCGGTGGCCGGCCCTGGCTACTGAACCTGCTAGGCATTCACGTCACGGCTCAGAGTCACGCACTGCCTCCCGCCGCCTGCCAGAGCTCCCTCCGACAGGCTGCCAGAAATATGACCTGCATTGTAACTCTGTCAGGGACTTATATAACCCCACCGCTCTGCCCATCGGCAGAGGAGGCTAGGCGTTGCGTCTTTAGGATAGCAACAGAGCGATAGCGCATTATTGAGCACTGTTTTCTTGCTTTTTGGTGGCGGTTCAGAATCGACCCTGTTGTTGTTTTTTTGTTGTTGTTTTTTTGTGTGTACTTGAGTTCTTGTGGACTTCTTGTGGCCCAAATACTGTTCCTTTCAGAAGTCTGCGTCTATTTGAGTGCAACACAAATGCCCGGATGCGCTCTGGCTCTGCCCGTTTTAACGAGAATGCAACCGAGAGGTGATTTGTGTGGACTTGAGACAGACAGGTATCCCAGAATGCATTTAGCAACAACCTTCTGCTCTGCGCTGGGACAAACTCACAAAGTCCGAGCACCCTGGGCTCCCCGGGCTGTACAAAGTGGCCAACATGCTTGGCATTTGGGGGAATCTAAACCCAGACCACCCTGATAAACACGTGTGTGTGTGTGTGTGTGTGTCTGTGTGTTCTCAAGGATGGTGGGCTGCACTCCCTTCGTGGTGGTGTCGTACTTCTACCTGTGGTATGTCCCGTCCTTCACCCACGGCAGATTCATCTGGTACCTGGGCTTCTACTGCCTCTACCAAACCCTCATCACTGTGAGTATAAAGCACGCATGGGCTCACCATGACCTGCCCTTTCAAAATAAAAGCACTGGTCAAGTCTGTTTTTGTTTTTTTAAGAAAATAGCCCAATGTATCGTAAGATTGTAAGACAAGCAATTCTGTATGATAGTGGATCCTTAACAAAAGAAAATAAATAATAATAAATAATATTATTATTGACTTATTACATGGTATCCCTTACCATACCTATGTTTTGTATTTTTTCACTTACATTTATTGCATCGTAATAAACACTGTACAATGTAACAATTTCCATCAGAATCAATAAACGTTAAAAATGGGTGTCACTTAGAGTGTTACGACCTGGCTCAGGACTCCATGCATAATTAAAGCATAAAGTAAGATTAGAAATGAGATACAAATAACAAAAGAATCATTGAGTGGTGGGTGTGGTGAAAGAGAGAGAGAGAGAGAGAGAGAGAGAGAGAGAGAGAGAGAGAGAGAGGGTCATCACACATTGGAGAGAGAGAGAGAGAGAGAGAGAGAGAGAGACAAGTGGAAACAAACCCCCCTTTGAACACCAATAACTAAATGGACACCCCATTCATCTTCCCATGCTATCGAACAGCCTGCTTCCTCCATGGATCTAACCTCCACACCCCTCATTATTGCAGCAGGGAAAGTCTAGACTAAACTTTCATTAATTTCCCTTTTTTGTTTCCCGCCCTCCTCCATTTAGGTTTCCCTCCATTTCCGCCGTTGAGACCATTAATTATTTGCTCTCTTTGGGCTCATTTTGTGAGGCACACCGCCAGGCTACAGGCTAACCCTTTTAGCTCGATGCGTGCAGTGGGTGTGCGTGTGTACGTGCACGCACACAGTGCTGCGGCCATAGTGGCGTGTCACTCTTAACTTCTTGATAAGTATACGGTCAGCCGCTGCCAGGGACCTCGCGCTAAATGCCGGTTCCCACTTTTAGCTGGGCCCTACATTGTTCCTGTTGATGTGTGTGTGTGTGTGTGTGTGTGTGTGTGTGTGTGTGTGTGTGTGTGTGTGTGTGTGTGTGTGTGTGTGTGTGTGTACATGTGTGTGTATGCGTGTGTGCATGTATGTGTATGTCCATGTAAGAAAGAGAGAGAGAGAGAGAGAGAGAGAGAGAGAGAGAGAGAGAGAGGGAGAACGTGAGACTGAGAGAGAGAGACTGAGTGATAGTGAAAGATATAGAGAGAGATAATGCAGCTAAAACACTCACAATATCTCACACCTGCAGGGCCATCACTGAGCCATCTAATCCTCCATTTCCTTCCCACTGATTGCTTTCCCTGTTCATCCCCAACATCACACTGTTGATTTGTTGATTACCCAGACTGCTCTTGTGTTTATTCCATTTCTACCACTGGTGGATTTCAACATTGGGCACCGCGAATGACACGCCGAACCGCATCGAGAGAGAGAGAGAGAGAGAGAGAGAGCGAGAGAGAGAGGAACCGACGGCGGTCTTCTCTGGGCGCGTTTATTTTGGTTTGCCGCTCCGGGCGGCCGGGTGGCCACAATGCTGACTGCGCTCCTTGTGTAAATTACAAAGTGAAGGAAAGGCTGAGGTTACTTAGCTTATTCTCTGCAATAGGTGGTGGTGGTGGTGGTGCTGTGGCGGTAAACAGAGGCGCTGAGGTTGGAAAGTTAAGCACAACAACAATGATATATGCACGTACAGTACCCATATATATAGATAGATATATGGGGGATACATGTGTAACGTTTACCATGGGCGTAGTGTCGGAGGTTGACTTTGAAGCAGTGCAAAAGACGCTCCATCCGGAAAGCCGTTCCCAAAGGTTTAGATCCAGAGGTTATGGCGTTCATGGGTGTGGGATCTCATCCTGCCAATCAAATGTCCTAGGTTAAATTTAACACACGTGCGGCGCCATGAATCAAAGGGCTCTTCTTTGGTGTCTCGACCCGGCCTTGAGTTTTATATTAGCAGCACCAAAGCAAACTGTTTCTTTGTTTGTTGTTGGATGTCTTGTTGACACTGACCTTGTTGTCCTGTTGTCCCCCCTGTAGTGCTTCCACGTCCCGTACTCCGCCCTGACCATGTTCCTGAGCACGGACCAGAAGGAGCGCGACTCGGCCACCGCATACCGTACGTCTCTCAGCCAATAGCGTTTGAGCGTCGGCGACGTCAAGCATGGAGCGGGAAAAAGCTCAGATGTATAAATTCAGAATGAAAAAATAAAGAGCCAGATGTGTAAATTCCGAACAAAAAACAGAAAAGCTTAGATGAATGAATTCAGAATTACATTTTTTAATGTAGTACTTTAATTTAGTCTTTTAGAAGGAGCGGGACGACCATTCCCCAAATGGGCTGTGTTTTATCCAGTCAACCATCAGTTAAATGATGTGTTTTTTTCTCCCATGATGCATCAGGGATGACCCTAGAGATCCTGGGCACTCTGGTGGGCGCGACCATCCAGGGTCAGATCGTGGCCAGCGCCCACATGAGGAAGCACTGCCTGGACCACGGTAACAGCTCCACCGGTTACCTCGGCAACGGCAGCGGGGCCGAGATCGTCAAGAGCGAGGTGCACTCCCAGGACTTCCTGTCACATTCGGTAAGCATCGCTCACATCAATAACAAGAACAACAGCAGCGATCGATGGCAGTTTCCCCAGTCGGGTCCGGGGGGGGGCGGGGAGTAGTCGACGTCTGTAGGTTTGAAAGTCAGGCGTTGTTTGGGTTTGGGATGTGAACCCCGCAAAACCCACAACGTCGGGGTTCCTCCCATACATCATCCCTGTCACTCTGCTTCCCCTCGCGTCGGGGGAGGGGTCAGTGGGGTGGGGGGAGACCTTCACAATATGCTAGCCATTAAATGCTATTTATATCTCAGCCCTGGAGCAAAGCCAGGGAGCAGGCACCTCAGAAGACGAACCCCCCGTCTGCGTGGTTAACGAGCCCGTCCCTACGACTAAAGACGCCCGGGCCGCCAGATCTACAGCAACGGGTCGTAATTCAATACGGGGGGATTGAAAAAGGGCGATGGTTTTTCCCAGGCGGTTGCTGTTTTTTTCTGAGCCCACACACACCAGCCTCAGTCGACACCGATCGAGGCGGCTCCTCCCTATTGATCTCCCTAGGCCCCTGGGGGCCCGGGGCCGTGCAGAGATGAAACGGGCCAAACAGATGCCAAAGGAATCCCTTCAGGCCACAGATATGCACGGTTCAAATGGTGGCCTCTTCCTCCTCCCCACAATGCATTCTGGGTGAACCCCTAGATTGGGCTGACACAAACTCACCACGGCCTACAGCCACCGTCTGAATTCTTCCGTGGTCACAGAGGGGGAGAGGGTGGCCACAGTGCGTGTGTTTGTTTGTTTGGGTGTGTGTGTGTGTGTGTGTGTACGTTTGTGTGCACACAAACTCGCAGCCCTCGGAAAGAAAGGGTGTGTGTAAAGTGAATAAATAATAAGGACGCGCCACCACTGCCCGCCTCGCGTGGAAAAATAGCAAACAAGATTTGGTTGTTTAGAGCAGAGCAGTTCCTGTTGGGGTTTCAGGTCGTATTTTCGGAGACCAAACCGACTTGAGGTTGTTTTTTGTTTTTTTCCCCCGCCTGTTGGTACTTGATTCTCACGGTAAACACACACTGACTTTAATATTGTTAACGCTGGTCTGGATGCAAAACAACCGAAGGAAAACCGCTTTGACGGGATGTCGGAATCTGACGACGTCAACTTCGGGTTTCGCTCTCACCAATTAAGTATTCATGAGGTCCGGATTGAGGTAACGATATCGGTTGTTATTGTCGAAATAGGAATTCACGTGTCGCCCTGCGTTAGATTTTCCCATTTAGGATGTTAGGGAAAGTCAGAGAGTGGCGGCGGCGGCGGCGGATGGCAGCGTCAATTTTTGATGCCATTGAGAACTTTATGAATTAAAGATTGAGCCAAGGCCTGGATTAGAGGGCTGTGTCAGCACACAGGAGGAGGAGGAGGAGGAAGTGGGCTCGGCTTTGTGTCTTCCTCTCCTCTAACAACTCCTCTCCCCTCTCCCCTCTCCCCCGTCCCCCCATGCAGAAGGAGGTGTATATGATCGCGGCCGGCGTGGTGGCGGCGGTGTTCCTGGTGTGTACGGTGGTGATGTTCCTGGGGGTCAGGGAGAGAGACGGTGAGTGTCTGCGTGGGTGGTGATAATCAATCAATCAATTCTAACTCCAATTACAATTACAATACAAAGTCTTCTAATTATGTTAAATTATTCAACTTCAATTTAAGCTAGCTAGTGCAGTGCCCATTAAGAACGTTCAAAACATGCGTGTTCTGAATGGATAGACTGCGTGGCCTCCCGTATTGCTCCTGGCAGCGTCTTCTTCTTCGCTTATTCAAACAGCTTCACATTCGACACTGCACTTCCCTTGGTCCTCAGCAATACACCCGCTAAGTATGAAGTCTATCGGATGAACGGTTGTTGGGAAACAAAGACAGACATAGGTACAAACATACCGACAGACATTCGGTGAATCTTCTTATTATAGTTAGCAGTGAACCCCAAATATATATATATAATTTTCTTTACGTGTTAATGCGTATATGATCTTCAACATAGTTTTCTATGCTATCTTAACACAGGAACTAAGAACTTCATTTAGAGAAAATGAGAGTAATATCCTGCTTTTGCTGGTCTCCTATAACCAGTTTGTGGAGAGAGAGAGAGAGAGAGAGAGACTAATGATAACCAATAATTAAACGGGCACCCCATTCGTCTTGCCACGCTATCGAACAGCTTTCCTCCTCCAGGGATCTAACCCCCACACCCCTTATTGCCTCATCACCGGAGAGTCTAGACTATTCCGTTTTTTGTTAATTTCCCTTCTTTCTTTTTTTCGTCATCCGTGGTTCAGGTTTCCTTCCCTCCCTTTTTCGCAGTTGAGACCTTTAGTAGAGTTATTACCGTGAAGTCAAGACAATGGTTGCGTTGTAGGCAGTGTGATCTTGACCTTCCTTTACTTTCTGATCCCATTCTAGTACACGACAACCGACCCAGTCTTACTTCCCCCTTTTCATACATCCTTCAAAACATTAAACTGTTTCCTCTCTTTACATTGAACGAGAATATCTAATAGAGAGCGGACACCTGCAGTCAGGTGTCCTCTGCAAAGGAAGGCGCCTGCCATGCACCGCAGGCCCACCGTACGCATAGAAGACCTCTTACACTCTCGCTTGCGTGCGATACCTGACACCCTCTCTTTCTTCCGTCATGTGACCCGCTCCACAGATCCGTACCCCACCCCAGTGGAGGAGCAGCTCCCCTTCTACAAGGGCTTCATCCTGGTGATGAAACACGGGCCCTACCTCACCCTGACCGCCGCCTTCCTCTTCATCACCGTGGCCATCCAGGTGAACGGACGGATGCAGTCGTTATGATTGACTTCGTTTGCTTCTCAGACACGACACTGTCTCCTACACACACGCACCCGCACCCGCACACACACACCCACACACGCACACGCACACACAGATAGAGACACAGGTGCACGATTGCTCATTGTTGGATGTAAAAGGTGGTGCTGGCGCTCGATGTTGATTGAATCAGCCAGAGGAGATGATGGAGCTCTCAAACCTCCTATGGCTAAGAGCTTCCTTTACAAAGAAAATAAATAAATAACGCACTGCTGAATGGTGATTCTAGCGCTTTGCTATTTGTGTGTTTGTTTGTTGAGGAGAATGCACTGGAAGTTCAGCTATGACAGCTTTGGTCTCTTTGTGACATTGTTATTTGACACTCGCTATGCATTGCCATATATTGCTGCACATATATTGTTTACTGCTGTCTGATCTCGGCGGTGTCAGTTGTCAAGTGTTTGGTGTTGGTGGTGGTGGAGGATGTGGTGGTGGTGGTGGTGTTGGTGGTGGTGAGGGTGAGGGATTTTCTGCAGTTCTGCAGAAAACAGCCAAACAGCCAGTGACAGCAGCTGACTCAGACAGTGTAGGGGCCCAGAATATCCGACTAACGGTTCCGATGTCCGATATGTGCTTTATTTTCTCCCAGCTGGTGCAAAGCAACTTTGTCCTGTTCTGCACGTACGCGGTTGACCTGAAGGACCACTTCCAGAACATTGTGCTGACCATCCTGGTGAGTAGGCCTGCTCCTGCCCCTCTCCCTCAGCCTACCAGGAGACTCTCATGAAACACAATGGTTGAAAAGCTCCAGCCGACACCACTGTGCTTTCGGTAGCGACATTTTGAGTCACCGGATCCCTTAGTCCAGAGTTCCAAGTTATTTTGACCAATCACAAAGTGTTGCAATGGCTATGCATAACAATCGCCTGGCCCGAAATGAACCAAACACTTTGTGGCACACACAAGTTAAGAAGACTTGGTTTGATGGAAGGGGGATGCACAGCTGCATTAAGGAGAGACTCTTTTCTGAGGATTGCGAATGTCCGCCCACAGAGGATTATCAAGGTGGTTGTGCCATGATTTGTGACACATTATAGTGGTGCTGCTCGTCGACTATTGGGTGTGCGTGACGCGCGTGTGTGTGTAGGTGGGTGTCAGTGTTCACGTGGCTGTCTGTGTGTGCATATCTCTGTATTGTGTGACCACATACACATAGCACAGAAACTTCGCCCGTGGTGCCGTGTTCATGTGTTCATCACACGGCCCTCTCTGATTGGCTCGCTAGTTCTCGGCCGTGTTGAGCATTCCCCTGTGGCAGCGGTTCCTGCAGAAGTTCGGCAAGAAGATGGCCGCCTTCTGTGGCATCTCGGTGAGTGGCCGGCCGGCCGCCTGTTCTTCGGATGACTTATAATCTTCCCATATTATGTGCGTAGCCCTTGATCCTAGTTAGAGACTTAAAGGCAGTCACCCCTCCTGACCCCAGCCCCCGAAAAAGCAAGGAAGAGAGCCGCTTGATTATGGAACTCAGATATAGGGATCCCTCCTTCCAGGGGTGGTCAGGTGTTCAATGGGTGCCGTCCCCAATGGACAAAATGGCACTATAAGAAGTTAAACAGATTTGTGCAAATTTAATTGTTAGAAAATAGAAAACGATTATTATGCATGGTAGTGTTAAGGAGCTGGCTATATACTGATGATTTTATGCTATTTAGTTATTGATGCTTTCATCAGATTTTCATCTGAGAAGCGGTGAGGGAGATAAAACCCAGTCATTTATTAATTAATTTATTAGTTAATTAATTTAACAGATGATTTATCCAAAACAGCTTTCATTTAACTTTTTGGGATTATTTTGTTGTGTTAGGTCCCACCGAGACACCCCTCATTTCATTTATGCGTGATACCTATGCATGATCTCAGATATGTGTCCTTCTTGCAACCTGTGTATTCATACGTCTTCTGACCTACCAGTGGATCATGCCGTCCACCCTGATGCTGGTGTTCATACCCAACGTGGGCGTAGCCTACGCGGTGGCCGTCGTCTCCGGGCTGAGCATAGCGGCGTCCCTGCTGTTGCCATGGTGAGCCATTCAAAACAAATCAACTTTATTCATATCAAGCTACGATAAGATTTATGGCTACGCTAAATTCTAATGTGAACCTGCGACGAATTGAAGTGGTTTGAAGCAAGATGAATCGGATTTTTAAGTACATCATTTGTTCCAAATGTTTTTAATGGCTGTTTAACAAATTTGCATTTTATAAACCATTTTGATTAACTTACGGCCATAATCAGCCAAAAATACATATCATTAGAACATAAATTAATAAATAAGAGAAAAAATGTATAGAATAAGTATAATATCAGAATAGTAGTGAATAATTCAGACTGTTTACACTTCCAGCCACAAATCCAGCTTCAAAACATGAAACAACCTGAAAGCTATTAAGCTTCTTACAGCTAAAAGTAGGCCTTTGACATTCATCTGACTTTGGCATCCTGCCTGCCCAGTGTTTTTTGTTTGGGTAACAGGACTTGTGCTCCGGCCGGTTCTGTCCAGCGGTAGCTAAGCATTAGCGTCCTTTGATAATATAACAGCAGCTTATGAACCACAGCGTCTGCCAACATGCTAACCCACCATTACTGGTTTCATGCAAGCTGCCTTTCTCCCAAAACACACAGATACACACCAGCCACCACCACACCAGTGATGTGTGTGCTGTAGTACTTTATGAATGAATGAGCCTCCATTGTTGTTGTTGTCGTTGTTTACCTTGGCCCTGGTCCAGTGTTTCCCACCCACATGGGGGTCCCCTTCGCTGATTCGACTACATCCGACAAAACCCCAACATCCTCGTCCCCACACACACCCACTCTAATCGTTTCCAGGGGGATCACTTCACTCATCTCCTCTCCTCCCCTGGCCCCTCCCTCGCAAAGCAAATTACAGGGGTTTCCACCCCCTTCCCCCCGTCCCCTCTCTGGGCGGACATGTTTATTTTGGGAGGGCAGATTGTTTATCCAACCGTTTGTGGTGGCTGGCACCGCCCACTGCTCCTCACCTAATTGTGTTGCTATTAGTGCGCTGATTTCAGAGCCTGTGAGAGTAGTGGGTCGGGAAAGGTACTGGTTTGGATTCCTCGATGTCCTCAGCCCACCCGTGAGGCATCCTAGAGCAAGACGCCCTGACTGCCTACCTGCGTCTTAATGATCTGTGTTTGAATTGACTGCAAGACACTTTGGAAAGACGCAGCTGCTAAAATTGATTCAATAAAAAGCAGCTTAAGGAGAGCTTCTGAGGTTCTCCCCTGTCCTGGGAGGCGGTGGAGGATTACATTAGCGAGTGATTTGACTGTCTTGCCCCAGGACAGACTATTGTGGATCCAACCCGAGCCAACACACTATCCTGCCCTTTAAAACCACTCTAGACGGAGTCCTTTGACATGGAAGAGGAAGGAACAAAGATGAATATGGGGGAAGAAGAGGGTTTGGACTTTGAACCCTACCATCACACCTCTGTTGACCTCCCTGTGTGCGTGTTTGTGTTCAGGTCCATGCTGCCCGACGTGGTGGACAACTTCCGGCTGGCCAACCCCACCTCTAAGGGCCACGAGGCCATCTTCTACTCCTTCTACGTCTTCTTCACCAAGTTCGCCTCGGGCATCTCCCTGGGCGTGTCGACGCTCTGCCTGCAGTAAGTCGGCGCCGCGCCCCATCGCTCACGCCCCCATCGCTGATGGCCAATCACGGTCTTGCAAATAACCATATTTAGGCGTGTACACGTTCCCCGTGTTGCTTGTTCCGTTCATAGACACACAAACACTCATACCACATGCATTAGCCCCCCCCCCCCCCCCCCCCCATACCATGATGTGCTCTCTGCATCAACGATGATGCATTACCACTCATGGGAGAAGGGGCGGGGCTCATGAGTAATTGGTTTGTGGTGTCAGTTGTCTTTATTTCTTTTGACTTCAACAACCATACACGTCTTGCGCCTTCCCTTTTGCACGTAACCTGCCTGGTTCCAGGCCCTGAATCCCTGCCTACTTAAAAATAAATGTGACAGTGGTTCAGGGGTTTGTTGCCCGTTGCGTAATCGGTTCCATGGTTTGCCAGTAGTATTCAACGAGCCAATCAGCGCGTGTTAGGGCGAGATGGACTCTGCATGGTCATAACAATTACATTGACATTTAGGGCATTTAGCAAACACTTTAATCCAAAGCAACTTACAATAAGTATAATGACTCATAAGGCAATTATACCTGTGTCGAAAATTGTTTTTAGGTCAAAGTAATCTGGGATTCAGCTGTCTTACTTTGTTATAGCAGAACTTCTGGGGATAGATAGCTCAGCGCCTTGGCCTGAAACCAGAATCTGAAATGGGCGGAGTAACACATTATTTCCTGTTGTGTTACAGCAAACAAGTGTATTTCTAGAGAGACCAGTCTAAACAGTGTTTGTTTAAACCCATTAAACACTTCCCAACACTTTTAACAGTTTTTTCTAGTGCTTGACGAGTTTGTGTTCACCGTTAATAGACAATTTTGCTCTCCCTTACCTTCAGCGACATGATTCGTCTAAACAAATATAAAGCGAAAGAAATATCAGATTTAAGAATAGCGCAGTTAAACACAATAGAAATGCGGGATGATTATCATGCTAGCCTCTCCCCTCCGCTCCTTGAAATTAAACAGGGTTCTAATGTGTGTGTGTGTGTGTGTGTGTGTGTGTGTGTGTGTGACTACAGATTCGCCGAGTACGACACGAGCTCGTGCAAACAGAAGCCCGCGGTGGCCAACACGCTGAAGCTGCTGATCGGTGGGGCGCCGTTGGTCTTCATCACCGCGGGCCTCATCATCCTCATCTTCTACCCCATCAGCGAAGAAGTGCGCCTGCGCAACAGGACGAGTCTGGAGGAGCTACGGTGAGCGCCCACCACAGATAGGCCGCTAATACGACATCTGCAAATTAAACGTTTTACGGTTTTACGGTTTTACGGTTTGCTTAGGAGGTTTTATTGAGTCGGGGTGAGGTGTGATGATTTCCATCACAAACGTTGATTTCAGTGGTTTCAAAACATTTCAAAACGTTTTTTAATTATTTTTCAATTTTTTTTTTTCACCTTCATTATCTTATACCTAATGAACATCTGCCCGTCATATCAACGTCCCAGTGAATTTATGCGCACTGAGCCACATTAGGTGATTAATAGCAGTTTGCTCATGATAACAAGTCATTAAGCAGCCTGTTTCCTTAGACACAACCTTGATGTGACCTTTCAAACCTTTTATAATATTGTTTTCAATCTACAACGCATCATCAAATATTTCATAGCGTTAAAGTCAGCAATCCCCCGCAAACCCATATAGCCTACATATCAGGTGACATCCCGACCAACCGTTCGGGAATCCCAGGTCATGTCCCAAAGCAAACAGTTCAGGTGAAGTTTGTTCTGTTGAGTGCTGAGCGCGACTGGCAGTTGACAGTTGATCTTGAATGAGGACGTGAGACGTTGTCAGACCCAATGCTTAGTACGATGTAATCAGCTGTATTAATTGTTAGTATCGGCTGGATTATCATGGGAACACAGAATGACAATCTAAAAACACAACTTAAAAAGCAACGTTATAATCTAATAACACTATAGTCAGCCTTCCAGGTTGGGTAGGATGATCGGTGTATTCATCTGGGTGGAAACTCGCACCTGTGATGTCACTGGGGTCGGGTCTATTTTTAAACGGTGTGTAATGGCGAATTAACATCACAATCTGTGGTCAGATAAGTGGGGCTTTGATCTTTTGCTGCTCAACGTGAACAGCAGCTCACCATTAGTCGATTCTGATGTTATCTATTTGTAGCCGTCATAATGAATATTTGATAATGAATGATGTCCCCCCCCCCCCCCCCCCGAACAGGAAACAAGGCATCATGTCCAAAACGATGGAGAACTCAAGCAGTGTGTGACCTTGACCTGAGGGCAGAAGAAGCACAACCGTTTCCAGATTCCTTCTGGAACGTTCTCTATATTATAGTGTATATTACACTGATCTAATTTTGTTTTCACGTAAACATTTAAGTTTCTGTGTTTTCACATGGACATAGCCATCTTGAATATATTAATATATATATATATATATATATATATATATATATATATATATATATATATATATATATATATATATATATATATATATATGACTTATTTATATAGAAGAATGTATATCTTATTTTGCAGTGTAAAGTTATACATTGCGAGTATTTATTAATGGAATCAGATTACAGTGGGTTGATATGGACAAAATAAAATATTGTAAAAGTTGGTTGGTGGCGTGTCATCGTCATTTCGCCTGTGCACAAAACGATGCGTGTATCATAAGCCTTTTCTCTTGGGTCGAGCGCCCTCTAGTGGTGCATTACAGTAAGGAGTTCCAGTGTCAACACAAACCACCCAAAAACAGACATTGTGCCACTGAACTACGATATGCTTGAGGTTTAGTGCTATGATATGATGTGTGAATCAAGGTCACATTAGCATGGGTATATATACTTTCTGGTAATAAGTACTTCACATCTCTAGTTTCTCAGAGGAAATTAATAGAATATTCAAAGGGCACATTTTTTGCAAATAATTTATTTTCTGTAATACAAGCCTTTAATCCTTATACATTTAAGATGTTCATTTAACGTCTCTGTAAATGATTTAGAAAAAATCAAACGTTTGAACAGCAATGGCACCCAAAACTGCCTTTTAATCTACGTTGCAAATGGGCCTTAAAATATCAAAATAATTCTGTTTAATTTTCTTCTGCCAAAATAATCATAAACTATAAAAAGGTCAAACTGCATATCAGCCTGATTGGCTTGTTATGGTAATCCCTCGACATTCAAGTAGGTTTTGGTTTCAAAGCATCCCGCAAGTAAACGTCACATTTGTAGAAAGCACGGCACACCAGTACAAAAATAAATCGCCAAGTACGTGAATCCATCGACAGAGCTCTGCTTTGTAATCGACGCATGCATTCAGAGCCAGTTCTCTTGGACGATTGCTAAATTGGTCTTCTTATAATACATGCATGAGGTTAGGCTTGTTTTGTCTTTAAGTCCCGTAGTTTGAATACGGCGGAGAAGCGGTTGTCATTTCCGACGGTAAGTCTCAGCGGTTATCGTGGTTGCTACGTGGAGGCTTCTGTTGTCCCTGGGATGGAGCTCTGGCTTGGGCTGGGGCTGGGAGTGAGGGTGGGGCTTGGGCTGGAGGTGGGGGGCGAGGGGCCGGGGACTGGGGGTGGGGGCGGAGGAAGCGTCGGGGGCGGGGCCAGGACCGTAGAGGATGGGCTGGGGGGATCCGGGCTCCCGGGGGACAGGAGCGGGGTCTTCCTGAGGGCGTTCCGTACGGTGACCTCGTCCCGGGACTTGAAGGTCAGCGGTATGAAGCCGTTGGCGTCGGCCACCAACACGATCCACAGCGGCCCTGGAACCACAGAAGAAGAACTTGATGGAACAAGTTCAAAACACCGGGCGATCGTGGGTCTATGGTTCTTCTGGGTGAGTGTTGAGGTTCCCCTGAGCAAGACACCCAACCCAAGCTGCTCCCGACGAGCTGGCGTTTGCCTTACATGAGCGACACCGCAGTCATGTGTATGAATGGGTGAATTAATGGGTGTATGAATGGGTGTATGAATGAGTGAGTGTATGAGTGAGTGTATGAATGAGTGAATGTGAGGCACTAATTGACAAGAACTTTGATCGGCCACAGGGCAGATTTTCTAACTGTAGTACAACAACAAATGACACATTAATTAAATACACAATACGATACATAAAATGTTTGGTACAAACTATTTTATAGTCCCCAAGGAAAAACAAAATGAATATAGCGCAAGTTATAAAAACAACAACAGTCCATGTGGGAAGAGGTACACTGCCATCTGTTCAGTCCTCCCATCTAATCCAGGCTTGGCTAATCTGTAATCACCTCCAATTATAGCATACACACTCGCCAACGTAGCAAACGGGAAGATTGGAACGTTTGTGCTAATAAACAGTCCACTCCTCATGCTTTAATGTTCTTTCAGGTGGGAAAATCCCACCTGGTGGGATTTTCTGTATACATCAACAAATCCCTTTGTTGATGTATACAGACTTTCAGCTGATCTGGAATGTAAACGTGAACCTGCCACACACACACACACACACACACACACACACACACACACACACACACACACACAAACACACACACACACACACGGCGTTCCCCTATCAAGCCATTA
Organism: Pollachius pollachius; assembly: GCF_949987615.1. Lineage (NCBI taxonomy): Eukaryota > Metazoa > Chordata > Actinopteri > Gadiformes > Gadidae > Pollachius > Pollachius pollachius. Next base: position 6,227,455 of record NC_136949.1, read on the forward strand.
ACCTTTGGTCCAGGGTCACAACATTCTCCGAGCATCCATCAAAATACAAACGAGATGTGGCAGTAGACCAGGGTAAATTCAAATGAGTTTTGTCCTGTGCAATACCTCTATAGCATAACTCCACCCCTTGCAGTCCTGCCTTCCGGTCCAGGTTCTGTGCCATCTCCCACCCTCTCCCTCCCAGATGTTCTGCCATAACATCATACCACCGCTGGACCCCCGATGACATCCATCCAGAGTGACACAGTGACACAGGCTCACCGCAAAACGAGCAAGGAGAAGAAGAAGAAGAAGACGAGACGTACCGTACGCCATCTCCACCGCGGTGAGGTTGAAGAGGTCATGGAGCGCGCTCAGTCGAAGCTTCCCCTCGCACAGCAGCACGGGCCTGCGCTCGTCCGTGAAAACGTTCTCCGACAGCTGCTTCTGTTAAAGGACCCGACGCATTCACAGATTCAGATCGTAGCGCAGTAGAGTGTGCAGGGGGCAGGGTAGGATCGGTGTAGCTCAGGTCCTAGCTGAGCGGCGAGGTGTCCCAGGGCAATACCCCTAACCGCTCCCGACGAGCCGGCGGTCAGCAGGGTTCACTCCGTGGTCGGTGTGTGAATATTAACCTTTGGATAAAAGAGTCCGCTAAAACTGCTTTAACTAGTGTTGGGCGTCTTGGGAGCCCCTGTCCAATAGGTGCTGGGTCTGCCCACCCCTATGCCTGACCTGTAGCCATCCTGCAACCCCCCAACCCCGTGCCCTTATGCCCTGTATGCCCTGTATGACTTATGCCCTGTATTCACTGCAAGTCGTTTTGGATTATAAGCGTCTGATAAATAACGCAGTTGTAAAGTGTAAATCATGAATGAAATTTAATTTAAAACTCACGCCCCCCTACTTTTTTGGATGGATCCTTTTTGTATTTAAACAACTTGATTGACTAGCCCCCTGCTATGGACTCCTAGCCCTGCTCAATGATTCCATCAGGTGCATGCAATACCCCTGATATTCACTTGGAAGTCGGTATGTGCTCTGCCCTAGTCAACTCTTCCCTTCAGAGTGACCTCATACAAAGCTAGCAGACGCTCATTTCGCCAACTCCATTAGGCATGACTTTCCTCCGGCTAATCCCTGAAGAGAAAGTAGCAGTGGTAGGAGGATTAGACCGGTTTAAGCCGCCCTGTCTGTCTTTGGAGCAGCTAATATAAGAACAGCAGGGAAATCCTACCTCCACCACCACCACCACCACAAATCCGAAAAACACATGGACACCATACGTGTATATAGTGATCTAAACGCACGCTACCACCTCGACTGTGTACATAACATCTAATAGAACAACACTACACTCCAGGCTCAGTTATGGTTCCACGTCGACGCAATGCAGCGACGTGGAACGACGTGGAACGACGCAGACGTGAACCTGTTTTGGATCTGCATCGGGGTTTTAGTGAGCGGACCAATCACAGCCCTTGCTGCTGCGTCGTCTTCGACGCAAGGTTACAATTTTTGGGAGGTGCACGTCAGGTCCTTACGGTGGACGCAAGGAGGGTCCGCAAGGACGTAAAGGGTCCGCAACCCCCCTTGCGTTGCATCAACGTGGAACCATAACCAAGCCTTCTTCTCCCTCTCACCTGACACGTGACGTTGACGTACGGCGGTTCGTACGCGCCGGGGTACGCCGCGGCGGCGGATGCGGCGGCGATGGCCTTCTTCCCGTTCTGGGCGTAGTCCCTTATCTCCACCACGCACTGCTGCACGTCGGAGAAGCGCGAAAACAGCCGCTCCATGTTCTCCACCAGCTGCTCCAGGCCTCGCTCCCGCCCCGCCGCCGACCCACACCTCTCCGCCGCGGGCGTCGTTGGCGTCGCCGGCCGAGGCGGCGCCGGCGCCGGCTTGTCGGGGGCCTCGTGGCGCAGGGCCGGGGAGCTGGCTGCCCGGCTCGAGTCCCGGATTAAGGTCAGAGCCAGGCCCGCGGCGACGGGGGTGTGGGCGACGGTGTGGGTGGCAGTAGCGGCGGCGGCGGCGAGAGCGGCGTTGGCGTGCACGCGGCCCACGATGTGCGACTCCATGTCGAAGTTGTCGGCGGTGATGGAGGAGCTGCTGGAGGTGGCCGAGACGTTGGCCCGACCGGTCCCGGGGCTGGCCTCTCCGCTCTGCACCAGCGGCGGTGCCACCACCACCTCCTCCACCAGCTTATGCCGGCTGCTAATGCTGCTGCTGCTGCTGCTGCTGCTGCTGCCAGGGCAGCACACCGCCGCCCCGCCCGGCAGCACCAGATCCTTGATCCCCTGGCCCAGGCGCTCGATCCTGGGCATGAGGTCCGAGTGCCGCCTCGCCCTCTCGTAGGGGAGCCGGGCTCCCGGGGAGTCGGGGGCGCGGTGGAGCAAGGCGGAGGAGGGCGAGACGCAGGCCGGGGCCAGGTCCGGCGCGGTGCCGTTGCTCTGCATGAGGTCCCGGGCCACCAGGCGCAGCGCGTACTTGTCTGTGTTGGAGGAGGAGGAGGAGGAGGAAGAGGAGGAGGAGGGGAGGAAGACGGCGTCCCCAGAGCTCTTCTGCCGGCCCACCATGAGCAGCAGCAGCTTGTCGCTCAGGAACCAGGCGCCCTTTGGCCGCTCGTTCTTCTGCAGGGAGATCTGCTGCACGTTGGGCACGGCCGACGCCGTGATGCAGTACACCAGCACCATGCTGCAGGCGTTGGACGCCACCGCCACCGTGGTGCCGCGCGGGTCGAAGGCCACGATGTCCGGCACCAGGATGCCCGGGATGGTCACCTTGCGGCTGGTGGTCACCTTGCGCTCGTAGGTGACCAGGATGAGGTGCGACGAGTCCTGGCCCGAGGCCGTCATGGCCGCGTCCCGCCGCGTCAGGTTCAGCAGCGGGCTGGGGTCCGAGCGGCGGTGGCGGGCCAGCAGCTGGGTGAGGTCCACGGGGCCCGAGGACGCCAGCGAGGTGCACGCCGTCTCCAGGAACCGCCGCCGCGACGACTCCAGCCCGCCGCCGTCGTCGCAGGCGTCCTGATGGTGGCCGTGGCGGGAAGGAGCGTCTCGGACCGGCATCTCGAACGCCATGCTGGCGTTGAGGCCGCACAGCTTGTCCAGCGGCAGCTCCGTCGCCACGGCGACCTGCGAATCGCCCGTGGGCTGCACGGCGCAGACGTTGCCGCCCACGTCGAACACCGGGCAGAAGGCGCACGGCAGCAGGCTCTTGTTGACGTCGTTCCACATGAAGGAGTGCAGGGCGCTGCCCATGGCCACCACCAGACGCGTGCCGTCCTTGGTCCAGCACGCGCAGTGGACCGACCCCGACGCGGAGATGTCCACCTTCGTCCGGCGGTTGTCCACCCGCACCGCGAACAGCACGGAGGCGTCACGCTTGGTCAGCACGGTCAGGACGTCCTGCTTGGGGTGCCACACGCAGCCCTGGGAGAGCAGGGGGAAGGGCTCGCTCATCTCGCACGTCTGGGTGCACAGCAGCTTGTTGGGCTCCTGGGCGCTGAGCTGCAGCTGCCACACAGTGATGTGCTTCTTGTGTTGGACGGCGAGCAGCGCCGGGGAGCCCTTGCAGCATAGCGGGCCCCAGAAGAGCCCGAAGACGTGCTCGAACTGCCCGATGACGTTCGCGTCCCCGAATTTCACCTCACCGCTGACGTAGAAGATGGACGTGAGGCAGACCTGCTTTCCGTCCGTCCATGCGATCCCGTGGACGGGGTGGATGGCCTGGTGGAGGGCGTTGAGGCCCGTCTTCAAGAGCTTCGCCTTACCCAGCTCCATCCTAAACAAGAATTGCGCGCTTGAGTTATAATATGAAGAATCAAAACACAACTCACTCAAAAGTCATGGAGTAGAGATTGACCGTGTCCGATCGGAAGAGGCTCGTCTTGTTGCTGAGCGCCCTGGCTACGGCTGTAGCCGTACACAGACCAGCAATAGAAGACGACTTGTCCCCTTCAATGTACGTGACTTAATCCCCTGTCCATGCGTTAGGGATGGGGGTTAAGAGCTGATTACCTCCGTGACGCAGATCCCACACGCTTAGCAGCGACTCAAAGGCGAGGCAGGTATTCCCCCACCTGGCAGCCCTGTGGTTTGATGCATTCAGCCCGTTAGGTGAACACATCAAAGTCAAGTGACTCATGTCATGTTACTGTGTCGCATCTCCCAAAAATCCATCATGTAGGACAAACTGTGTGCCAGTCTATTTTCAATGTACATAAAGCGTTAAGAGCGCAATATAAAATAAATATGATGTTTGCATTGCTCAGTTACAGGGTCCGTTACCTTGTTTTCTTTCCCGCGGCCAACTCACGTTTTCCCAGTGTTTACTTCTCATAACCCGGAAACAAACCGAAACCCAATGGACTTGTGGGAAATGAAGTCCATTAAAAGGCACGGTTTTTATTTTATTTTACTTTAGTCCACATGGGAGCACTGTTTAGCTGCAGTTTTGGTTTGGCTGCTTGGGTTGGGCTGGTCTGAAATTTGCAGTACAATCTGGGTCAAAATGTTTTTTGATAATGCAACATAATGTCACATGTAACGGCAAACAGTACAAATTACACATGCACAACTAATAGCAACATACATTAAAGTATCGAGTCTCCTCGAGTAAAACAACAGGATAGTGATGATATTTGAGGGGGTGGGGGTGGTGGTGGGGGGGGGAGGTTATACATCTCTATCCGACAGTTTAATGACCACATCTTGGGTTGGCACAGCGCAGTGTATGCTGGTGGTCACTGAATGCATGCTCCCTCCGTGTTGAGCCCGTTAAGTGGCTGCAGCATTAGATTAGCACTCTTTATAGACTCAATGCTTTAGGAACCAAGTCTCATTTAGTGCAGTAATGGGTGTGGAAGTGGAATCGATATCCCCCGGAGATGGTATGTAGATTTTTACGTGTTTGTGTGCGATGGCCAATGCCATCGTCGGTCTGTGATTTTTAACACGACGTCAGTGCACATTTGCATCCTACAAGGAATGTTTACTTATCATGTTAAATATAGATTTCCCAGATCGTGAGGGTCGGTGGTGTGTGGTTTCAGTAACACCTCGTTTCTGTTGTCATCCTCCTCGCTTGACCCGACATATTTTTCTAGATCTCTCCGCTCACTCCTGCGGCTCTCACATCACTGGGGATGTCATGTGTGCTTTGTGTGTTTTGTAAATAAGCATTAATGACATGTATTCTATACATTCAAGGGGAGGGGGCGGTAGGTATAACAACGGGATACACAACGGCGTTGTTGCATTGAAGGTATCCGACTGAGGCTCATCGCTTCGGTGGTGAATGCGTACAGCCGATCATCTGTCTTGCCTAAGTAGCCTAGTTACAAATGGAAACACGGGGGTAACATCTTAAAGCGCACGCGAGGGGAAACTCTACTGATCGTAATGCACTACATGGAGGTCTGAAGCAGCCCAACCAAGTCCATATGAGGAGTGTTTATAGATTTTTTCCTTTTGACGGAAAATATGCACGTGAATTATGTTTTTTATTGGAATTGTACAATCCCCCATTAATAAATCATTTATAGCGTACTGATGACTCATCAATCAAATAACATCAATAAAAGGTCATTGATACTGCAGATCTGGTCAGGGTGCAACATAGGCCCAGCCCGGGAAGGCAGACGAATATTCGAGCTCATTTTTTATTTGCTCTGGCAATCTGGCGTCTGGCCCCCTCCCGTCCAAACAGATTTCCATAAGTCCTTCAATGAAATGAAGAGAATGAAGTATCGTCTAACTACCACCTCTCTTCATTAATCCCACGGCAGATGCTCGGCAGTACTTTGTTTGCCACCACTTGGACTACAAATTAAAAGCTATAGTAAAGCTCGATCGATTCTGAAATCAGCCAGACACAGACAGTGACGTTGTCTAGACAGGGACTAGGGACATCTATGTGGGTCCGGCAGGCGTTAGGCCAGCATCATGCACACTACACATGTTTAGTATACATGTGTAATACACAAACGCACGGCAGAAATGTGATAGCCCTCTGTTCTCAAGGCTGCTAATTCAGTGGTCTCTACACGCTAAAGTGCGAATGCTAGAAGGTACTTTGCAGCCTTCGAAATACCAATCCATGAGGAGGATTTAACATTTGTGCCAAGAACACGTTGAGAGATTTAATCCCCATTTTTCGACGAGGTTATAAGATTAACAACGTCTGAGCCGTGGAAACACACAATAACACATTCTTTTGTACTTTTTTTTCTGTCCCTTTTTACCCCCTTTCACAGGAAGAACATTTCCAAAGAAGGGCCAGACGTGTGTGGTGCATTACATAGGTAACGACTGCAGAGATACACTGGTCTCACCCAATAACATCCACACCTCTGCAGCTTTTGCTGTCTGCTTGGTCACCTTCAAGTCTAGTCTTTTAGAAGTCACTTTAATCCAGTGTGATTTACAATAATGGATGATGCATAATTATAGTATAGAATCAAAATTAGAGTAAATACAAAAATGATTGTTCCTTTTTTTAATCAGTATGTTCTAGTTTCATTTTGAGAAACATGTATTGGGGATACATTTAAGATACAAAGCGTGGTTTGAATTCAACATTTGAGCTAAAAATAAGCAAAGTGCACTTTGTCAATTCCTGGGGAAATGTGTCTTTAATAATACATGGAGAATATATACTGGAGGTTTATTGAAATATGCCGTGGGTTAAGTTGTGCAAATTGGTTGCCTGCGTTTACGTGTTCCGCTTTTTCATGTATTGTGGGTTCTCCTGTCCGCTCTAAAAATGTTTTCAGTGAAAAGGCACCAAGCCACCATTTAAATGCTAATACATACACACACACACACACACACACACACACACACACACACACACACACACACACACACACACACACACATTCACATACAAGCGCACACACATACCGATTTGAGGGCGAGGCATTAAAGGGGCTGTTTGGGAAAATACATTTTTATCCCTTGGGCATGGGAGTCATGACAAGTAGGTCAGACAGAACGTCAACAAAAGGCAGGTTTCTTATTCTTCATCTTGCAGGAGCCCATCCCCCACCCCCCTCCCAGACGAGATAAGCTCAATTTACGTCACCCATGGGGATATGGTAGTGCTCAGAGGGTTCAACTCCAAACCGAACAGAACTGTGTTTCGAACCCCAACGTCCGCAGCCTATAGGCCTCATGTTCCTTAACGACATGTATCTCAGTGCATGCAATGTCAGTGAAGATAAATTACTTCATAGTTGTACATGTTCGTAAATAGTAGTGAGCTTGCTTGTAAGTGGTTGTGTTTTTTGGGTTGTGTTGGGCGTTGGTCGGATGGCTACTCTTCGCCAGGAACAGTGCGGCGATGACTGAATTGTAGCAAAACAGGTTTTCACAAGGCCTCCAGTCTTTGGTTTATTAATATTGTTTAAGATTGTATAACCCTAACACATAATTATTGATTGCGTCATGCTCAGTGAAGAGGCGTCCCGGTAATCAAAGGTTGTACCTTTAATTGGTTTAATGTACTGTTGATTCATTTTTCTTTCATCCAAAGCAACTTTAAAGTTAATTCCGATGCACGTCTTTAAGCAGCGGCTCAGGGTGGGTAAAGCATCTGGCTCAAGGCAGGCTTAGGACACTGGGGATCAAACCGGGTGCCTTTCAGCTGGCAGGGGAACTCAAACTCTTCTTAAACATTGTTTCCGAGAGGCAGCAGAAGGGTAGGTAGGGTCGCGTTTTATATTTATAACTCCTACATATCAATGGAGTTTCCTTAATCAACCCTAATAGGCGACGTTTACGAACCCACGCAACACTGTACTGGGAGCCCTGCCATCTTGGGGTATCACTCTCAACCACAGACATTCAAAGTATGCAGAGTACACACACCCTCTCACACGCACACACACACACACACACACACACACACACATACGCGCATAGTAGATGGCGTGTAACGTGTAATGACCTTGAAGATGCTGCAAGCTCTTGGGCGGTTGCAGAAGGAGTGTTGCATCCGCTGTGGACACTCAAATTAGCTCAGGCAGTCAACCTCATCAGCCTACACCCCCTCTTAGGTGCCGGGTGGACACGGGATCCACTTGAACCTTTCGCTCCAATGTAAAATGAACGTAAAGTAGATTTGTTATTCTGCCCAACTTTGTATATAAATCAATGTTGTATTTAAGGTGTTCCTGTGTCTTTTACAATAGGGCCCTCATTTGATGTCAACGATATTTGCCCTGTTAAGTCTTACACTATGCAGGATTACATTACCTTGCCTTCATGGGCATATATATCAGGGAAAGGGTCATGTTCTCCTGCCAGGTGTGTCATGCTTCTTCAGGTTAAGGATATTAAGGATATAAAGCAAGGAAAAAGCAATTGATCCTTATTAGCAAGGGGTTAGGGACTCCGGGCTGTGACAACAACAGAGAAGTTACCACTGACAACACAGGGGGATCCAAACGTTACGATTAACGTCATGGCTAAAAGGGGACAGTGCTCCTTACCATGTTTGACCTCCTCCCCGTCTTGGCGGGTGAAATGTGATGAAGCAGAGAGACTCACCGCAGCACTTTGGCGGGTCTGAGTGTCGCACAGAAATAGACCGGGAAACACGGGTCTGCCGTTCAGGAGATAGCCAAGTCTCGGCTTCTGCAGGGGAGAATGCCTGGTGTTATGCAATGGGCCGTGGGAGTTTTGCGCTACGGTGTCTCACTCTTCTCTGATCTGTCAGCGGTGAAGAGCGAGGGAGACAGCCGGAGGAAGGAGCGTTCAGCATTCGTGTCTGTCACCGAGTGGGGTTTGACAATCTGATGCGCGAACTCTAAGGTGTTCTGGCGATGGAATTCTATGGCAAAATCGTGGTGTTGTTCCAAGTGTGCTGCCTGAACCTGTGCAAAGAATACTATGCTAAAGATTAGCATGTACATGTATATTTCTTAAATTTGTCATTGAAGAAATTAAAGATTGGTTAGCACAAATAGACCTATTTCAATACGCGGTATACTCTTGTCGAACCAGCTAATGCAAGCATTGACATCAGAGTCGAGGTACACATCTGACATACAAGTAGATATTCTAGACAATGCCAAACCCAAACACACACACACACACACACACACACACACACACGCTCTCTCATAAATATAGTTAAATCACATGCACTGGATTAAGACTACGATGGTTGGCGGTGAACTGCATGTTTGTATTGTGTGTCTGTCCTGGGGAAAGTGAAGGAAAGTATGTGGGTGGGCTTTTAACAACTGATTGACATTTGACCTTGGCAGCCCCCAATTAGTCCCCTCACCCAGCTACCAGCTTACCATACTTCTAGCTCTTCGCCCCGGGTCTCCCACCTTGGGTGAATTGAGTCGGTTGAGGGGGATTGGAAAGTCCAATGGCTTATCTGCCAATGTCACAGTTTCAGCTTTGTTCAGACATCTCATTCCCACTTTTTGAAAACATTTTTGCTTTGTCACGTCTATGTAGGAACGTGCCGCCGACAGCTAGCCTTGCACAAACACTATCCGGTTTCACCTGTGCGCGGGCCAGAGCAGCTAGCCGACGTAGCCGGACACTGAGATGGGTAGCTACAGTGAGCAGGGTAAAAATAGCCTTGTGGCTAAGTGCTGCTCCACAGCTAGCCGTATAGCAACACGGCTTTGAGCCGGGTAACACTCTCAGGACAGAGTTAGGGAGTGGACCCGGCAAGAAAGGGAGTGAACCGTGAGCATTAGATTATCACAGAGAAGGACAGATAGACCTAGCACCACCCCTTTACATAGCCCCAGGCCAGGGAACATAATGATAAGATTGTCGGCTATCGGTTATGGGGTGTAGCCTAGTCTAGTCTAGTAGTCTACTGTAGTCCCTGAGAAGGGTTTGTGTCATTTTTGGTCAATCCCAAACTCCCAAATCGTCTACCCCAAGAGGAATGAGCATAAAGATTCGAGCGGGGTATTTTTAGGAGCGTTTTTTCTCGTTATTGCTCAGCAATGAAGGGAAACGGCCTCACTGGAAGACACAACGTTGGACGCGAGGGCGATGTGCTCATAGAAACCATCCCACAACTAGCTTATGTAAAATGCAATCAATGCTTATTTAATATCTGACCAATCTCGCTCACAGGATGTAGTATTGATAGTAATAATAATAATAATAGTGCATTTTATTTATGGGCCCCTTTCTTGACATTCAAGGTCACCTTACAAAATCAAACACTCATAAGAGCTAGCAAAAAACAACAACAACAACAACAACAACAACAACATAATAAAACAGTGTACAAGAGAACAGAGTGGGGTCATTCTAGTCCCAAGAATGCAACTGACTTAATGCGGGTCTTAAAGGGAGAAGGGTCAGATTCATCATGGTTTGGTAGACCAAACACTTTAGAACAACATTTCTCAAAACAAGAACTACAGAAATGATCCCTGAAAGTATAGTCTGAATCCCAGTGAATCCTAGCAAGTGCTAACGGTCTTGCTATGCATGAATGAACTCGGTGACTTCAGAACTGGAACATTACCAGATAACTGATATCTGTCCGACAGGGGTTCTGTGAAGCTGACTAAGTTTCGTGGGATTGAAACGGAAGAGGCCGTACAGTATCAGTCCGGTGTTACTGTCAACTCTAATTCTGAGCTGTTGCTTTATTTTTGTGTGACCGTTTCTTACACACATCTTAATTCCATTTTGGAGATGGATGAACCACATGGACTTTTCTCATTGTTGCTTCCTTAAGAGACTTGGAGATGGAGGCTGTTGGGTGTGAGCTTGATTTAAACCCGAGGTCTGATGACTGCCCGGAATGTTATCTCACTCCTCATGACACAGAAAATATCATAGCTCAACTTTCCTCTCCCCCCATCTCTCTCTCTCTCTCTCTCTCTCTCTCTCTCTCTCTCTTCGGCCTTACCTTGGTCCCAGTCTAACTTTATTTTCTCTCTCTCTCTCTCTCTCTCTCTCTCTCTCTCTCTTTCTCTCTCTTTCTCTCTCTTCTAACTTTCCTTGGCCCCAGACTAACTGTATTTGTTGTCTCTCTCTCCATTAACGTCTGGCAGACACTCTAACTTAGCCCCTAATGGGGTTTATCGTTGCTGGATGCGATAACAGTTCAGAGTAGCTCGGTACTGCGCAGTACTGCGGTATCCCTTTCCCCGTTTGGTCCTCCTTTATGTTTTTTTCCAGCATACCGTTGTAGGAATGGCCTACTTAGCGTTAGGGTGGGGGTGGGAATGGAGGGGAAATAATCTTAACGGAAGTAGGCCACTGCTTCCTGTACCATGTTTCCATTCTTCAGTCGGGTCATTTGAAAACAAGCCCCGGGGTCTTGATATGAGACGGATGTGAAATGGATTCCTATTTTGGGAGAGAGCCCCTTTTACTAATATATATTTTTAAAGATTAGCCTTTGATCGGGAAAACCCTTATGCCACAACTTAATGACATGTACCTTTTTGACATGGACCTGATATCGACTGATGTGCTAAAGGAAAATAATATAATGAAATGTACGTTGAGGTCGTTAACCACAAAGTTACTAAGGTGATATTTTATTCAAATACTTTATTTGCAAAAAAGTACAGTTACATTTCCATTTAAGCATTTGATGATGCAACTCTATCGTACCGGTTGGGTTGGTCTGTAATTATATGACTTGTCTTGTGGTTGCAGGTATGTTGCAAAACGGAAAGAAGTTTGACTCTTCACGAGACAGAAACAAGCCCTTCAAATTTAAGATTGGACGGCAGGAAGTCATCAAGGGCTGGGAGGATGGAGTGGCTCAGGTAAGGAGCATTACATGTCATACAGGTTAGGTTTGTCATTTGTTAATGCGTTCAGGTCAAGTGCAAGGCAGTTCAGGTTTAGCTGTCTTCACATCTAACCACCGCTACACTCTCCGTTGCCATGTAAATGTAGTATGCTTGGGGAACAAATCAATGACCTTAATCAATCTAAGTTCTCAAATGATAATGAATAGTGATTTTTTCTAAATGATTAAGATCGGTTCATTAGTGTTGCGTCATGTCAATGATTGCCCCATGAACTACTGCTCTCTTCTCTCTTCCTTCTCCCAGATGAGCCTGGGCCAGAGGGCGAGGATTACCTGCACGCCAGACATGGCGTACGGGGCAACCGGTCACCCCGGGGTCATACCCCCCAACGCCACTCTCGTCTTCGACGTGGAGCTCCTTAAGCTGGAGTAGCGATGACCGTCATGGGTCAAAGGTTAAAAGCTCACTAGTGGGAGATGGAAATGAGGGGGCTGCATTTGGCACAATCTATTCCCCAAAGAGATGTCACTAGTCACCAGGGTTGCTGCATCCCACCTCATCGCCCCCCCTCCTAGCTACCGTTCTCCCTGTCCTTCGACTTCAATCCATCCTCTCTCTGGACCCATGGTTCGAGTGTCTACAGCCTGCTTTGTTGTCGCCACTGTACGGTTAGAAACTGCGATGAAGATACCGCCATTTCTTCCTTTGTCCTTTTTTCTCAGGAAAAGGAGCTTTTCTTTGGTCTTATTGTTTGTCTCAGTTGGTTGACCCGTGTGCTGTTTTTGCTTTATTTTATTGAATGTCCTATTATACTTTTATACTATCAGTACAGATGCACCTGACCTGAAGTCACACTACACTGCAATGCAGAAATGTATAGTGCATTGCCTAAGAGTCTTCTCATGCAGAGGATGGGTACACTAAAGAAAAGTACAAAGCTACTCTGTATTTCAACTGGGTATCACTGACTCTGCATTGATTGCCACTTTGATGCCATGTTTGTCCTGCTGATTGCTAATGAATTATACTTTCTTTAACATATTTTATATCCCTATAAAGTCTTGACTGCAATCGTTCTGCATATTGAATCCAAATCCAATATTGTACATAACTCAATTGAGACATGGCAACAATGGTTGTTTGTTTTCAACACATTAAATATGCTTCTTACTGTCTCGAGTTTGGTTTATCTCTGTGTGCGTGAGAGAGAATTTGTGTGTGTGTGTGTGTGTGTGTGTGTGTGTGTACGTGTGTACGTGTCTGGGTGATGTGAATTTAAGAGTAGGCCTAAGTACTTCTGTGCATAAGGCGAGGGGTGAAATCGCCACCTAGTGGTTGTAGGTGTCGCATTTGTCAGAAATAAAAATGAAAAACAACAAAGACTGATAGATTTGATTATAAGTTGGTAGTTGTAATATTTATAATATAAAGACACACACTCACACAAACACATTATAACGATTGTATGAAAAGTAAACAATAATTTTTACAACTTTTCGTACAACGAAAAGGCAAGAAGAGAGACTGGCAATCGAGGCTAACGTAACATTAGAAGTACATAAATTAACTGATTATTATGTCAAAATCTGTTCATTGTTTATAAATATGAACAACTGCTTACATCAAATTACTGGAATAGCCTAGAACATACATTTTTGGAATACCACTACACGCTTGATCTCTAAAATATATTTTTACTAAGATTTTATTTCAATGAAGACAGAATATCACTATTACGTGGGGTCTGGGTTCTGGCATGGAACTATTAAAGAAGGGTTCTGGTGCTCTTCCTAAAATGTTGTTTAACTTCCGGTGTCATCGGTCAAAGGGTGCAGAATGATACTCGCTGCTGATTGGCTGTCTGTCAATGTTATGAGAATCCATTGGCTAGCATTACACACGCCTCGACTCTACTCGACTCCAAAACAACGCACTACAAGGTCAGAAATGTGAATTTATTACAGTCCTACGTTACTTTAAGAACAAATGTATGTTTAGCTTATCGAGTCAATGTTATGCCCATCGACTCGGCAACCCGAATAATTGTAGCGACCACATTTCAGATCACCCTCAAGCTAAATTATGTTACAAAAGTTATGCTATCCTTGTGTAACAGGACTTTCTCTGTGCTGATTGCAAATACTATTGCTCCATTTCCATGTACGACTTCATCTTCTAGATATATCTTGTACATGAAGGTGTAGATGAAGGATTGTCATTGTATGCGATAGTCGTTGAAGGACATTATAAACTGCTACAGCTGATCCCCTGCGTTGTCACCCAGGCGGCACAGAGCATGTTGACCGCACAGAAGGCATGCACGGCCTTGGCTGCAAGACGGCTCCTCGGCGGCGTGTCTGCCTGCTCCTCAACATCCTCCCCCATCACCTGCCAGTTCCACACCGCCTCGCCACACCGCGAGCAGGTGGAGCTACATCCCAAATGGGTCAAATTGGCCAAGAAACAGCTCAAAGGGAAGAACCCAGAGGACCTCATCTGGCGTACACCAGAGGGCCTTAACGTGAAGCCGGTCTACACCAAGGCGGACTCGAACGCACCCGTGGATGAGCTGCCTGGCGTGTTTCCGTACACTAGGGGTCCCTATCCCACTATGTACTCCTCTAGGCCGTGGACTATCAGGCAGTATGCGGGCTTCAGCACCGTGGAGGAGAGCAATAAGTTCTACAGAGATAACATAAAAGGTGAGCAACAGACTTTGCACTAGAGGAGATGCTAATTCATTTAATAGTTGAAATACATCAGGGTTTATATTCACCTGGAGTCATCCCTGCGCAAGAAGCCTATTTCATAGCTTGCCCATTGACAAAGATTTTTTTTCTTTCACTCAAATTCACTTTGGAGAAAAGCCCATTCTAAATGACTAACTATTAAGTAGTTGAAATAAAATCGACAACCAAAGGCGGGAAAAAGAAAACAAATAAGTGGTAAATACAAAGATAAATCTGAGCCATTGTATCCCACCTGCTCGATGAGGGAAGTCATACGGATTTGGTGACGTCATTAAGGCATTATTTGTCCTCAGATGACATGTTATTAGCACCATAGGATTGATTGTCTATAAAGACTTGCTGAATGGGGTCAAACAGCTTGCGCGTCAGAGGTGAATTCTACAGAAACAAGTCATAAGTTCATTGACTGTAATGTACAGGAATTGGATCCGGGCTATTTTTACTTATATGACACCCTCATTAAGCATTTTGACTGATGCTAGTTATTGATATTTGTGCTGGCTATAGTGACTTTTTAAAACCAGTTTGAACCCAAGTTTGGGAGGGCGATCCCATAATATCGACCGTGTCAATAAAAGCCAAAATAAACGTTACTTGATTGCGAACAGTATATCAAATGGATAAAAAAAATCGGCATCGGCCCTAAAAAATCCATATCGGTCGATCCCTAATATGGAGACATGGTTGACCCATAACCAACCAGCATACCACCGTATTGAGTGACGGTGAATACGGTTTACCACGTCGTTCTTCATTTGATCAGTTTCATAATGCCCCCCCCCTCCCTCCCCCATCCTCCCAGCCGGCCAGCAGGGCCTCTCGGTGGCCTTCGACCTCCCCACGCACCGCGGCTACGACTCGGACAACCCCCGGGTCCACGGCGACGTGGGCATGGCGGGCGTCGCCATAGACACGGTGGAGGACGTCAAGCTGCTGTTCGACGGCATCCCCCTGGACAAGATGTCGGTCTCCATGACGATGAACGGGGCGGTGATCCCCGTGCTGGCCATGTTCATCGTGACGGGCGAGGAGCAGGGCGTGGACAAGGCCAAGCTGACGGGCACCATCCAGAACGACATCCTGAAGGAGTTCATGGTCCGCAACACCTACATCTTCCCCCCGGAGCCCTCCATGCACGCCATCGCCGACATCTTCGCCTACACGTCCAAGGTATGCGTCGCCGTCGCCGTCGTTGAACCGTTGTCCAGAGGTGTGTTCTCTGGAGGAGCCCGTCACAGCCTGTCGCGCCTTGTTTCAGTGGAGGGGCCACTCCGGGAATTGTGGGGGTTATTTCAGGGAGGGGCGAAGGAACATTCCTCCGAACCCTGCAGGGGGGGGTCAAGCCATCGGAGCGTGGGACACTTGAACCCTGGGTCTCTCATCCCACTGTTGCTGGTGGGAACCTCGACGAGGAAATGTCGACTTTTTCGCAGCTGACCGAAAAAATGTAAACAAAAAATCCTTTGGAGGGGATGATATTATGAAATGAATCAAAGCGTCACAAATGGTAAAAACTAAGCTGAACCACATGCCTTGTTTACTGAGATGGAGGTGGCAGCTGGGCTATTGTCACTGGCCATTATGTACTCTGAATGTCGCTGGTAAATGTTACCAACAGGGGGTCGGGGTTGTATGCCGGTGTTGTTGTGTGGCTCAGCCTGTGTGTGAGGATGCTATGTTTGGCTTGTAGTACGGGTGTGCTGTGGGGGTGTTCTCGGTCAGAGGGTAGCCTGTTTATTAGGAGGGGTCCCAGGCTACAAGATGGCCTTTGTGTGATGGCGCCTATGGGACTCTGTGACCTGTGTGTGGGGGTGGCAGTCAGGGGACAGAGACGAATGCCAATGGAGGTCCTGGTGAATGTGTTGATACTCATACGAGGAGGATATTCATGGTCTGTGAAGCACATCATTGATTGGATGACTTTATTGATTGAATGTTGTGTCTTCCCCCCGACAGCACATGCCCAAATTCAACTCCATCTCCATCAGCGGGTACCATCTGCAGGAGGCGGGGGCAGACGCTATCCTGGAGGTGGCGTACACCATCGCCAACGGCTTGGAGTACTGCCGCACAGGGCTCAAGGCTGGCCTCACCATCGACGAGTTTGCTCCCAGGTACAGGCTGGTGATTGGGGATTTGTGTAAATGTCAATTGTAGGGGTGTGTGTGTGTGTGTGTGTGTGTGTGTGTGTAGTGTTTCTCCTAGGATGGAGTTGCAGCAGCGGAGGTGAAAGGTTTTTTTTTTCCCACTCGCAAATTTTTTGTGTGCTCGCAAAGCGCACCCTGCCGGGAGGTTTCTATGTGTCTGCCGGCAACAGAAGGG
This sequence comes from Pollachius pollachius, assembly GCF_949987615.1. Lineage (NCBI taxonomy): Eukaryota > Metazoa > Chordata > Actinopteri > Gadiformes > Gadidae > Pollachius > Pollachius pollachius. The sequence continues at coordinate 6,244,270 of NC_136949.1, forward strand.
TGTACATACAGTACATTTGTGCACAGTAATGAGCAGGGGAAATATGGAGAGATTGAACATGATAAGTATCATCTTTAAAACCATTATTTACATTTATTTAACAAAAAATATATTATATCAACAACCACCCTATACAGTAAAATCACATAACACAAATGCTACAACAATCGAAAAGGTCTGTGCCTCCAACCCATGCATCTTCCCACTCCCTCCCCTCTCCCCATCACAAAGGTTGTAGTAGGACCATAAAGAGCCCATGCCTCTATTGAACAAGTTTGGGGCTCTAGAGTCAATAATGGCGACGCTACTGAAATTGTTGCTAAAATAAATGTGTATTGATATTTTTGCTAAAAGGAAATTCCTTAAAAATAAGTAGAGATTTTTTTTTCAAAACTTAAGGTTGCAGTAAGACCATAAAGAGCCCATGCCTATATGGAAAATGTTTTGGGGATCTAGAGTCAATAATGGCAACGCGATTGAAATTGTTCCTAAATAAATAATCCTCAAAAATAAGAAGAGATATTTTCAAAACCAAAGGTTGTAGTAGGACCATAAAGAGGCCATACAAGTTTTGGGGCTATAGACTCAATAATGGCTCAATAATTCACCGTTTGTTAAAGACGGCTTGTTGTAGCTGGTTCTCTGGGTTACTACACTCAATTGTGTCGCAACAATGTTTCACTGATGATCTATTGAACTCAGAATCTGTCAATTTATTGACCTGGATATGTCCTTGATTTTCTCCCCGTTTTTCTTTTTATAAACAGGGAAGCCAAAATTGCTTTGTACGACGTCGAAAGTAAAGTACCATTTTTTGGATTAGATTATTTATATTGATGCCGAAACCTTGTATATAATTGTCTATGGTCCCCATTATATATGTCACCACTCAGGGGCCAGTTCTCTCACGACCCCCACATATGTCACATAGGTCAGAGAATTCCCTGTCTCCTTCTTTGACTCAATCCATACTCTTCTCCCAGCTTTCCAATGTCGTCAATGTTCGTCACTGGTTTCTTCCCATTATCTCATTGAAAAGAGTGCTCTTAAGCTCTGTTTTTTCATCCATTGTCTATAATTGAATTGCACCACAATGTGCCACACTGCGCAGACAGGCTATTATCAAAATAATAGAGTTGTGTTCTTGTCAGTAGCTACTCCCTTTTGCCAAGGCTTTTACCTGTATTGAGTTTGTGAAAGACAGAGAAAAAAAAAGCCATTAGTGCTGCCCATTCTTCGTCTTCTTGTAGTCTGTGACTTAAAATTGATTGTAATCCACTGTCTGCCCACAAGATGAGTCCTTCTCCCCAGCTACATCATACCAATTTCACCTTAAGCCCCCTGCTTGACAGCCCCTACAAGGCACCGCTTTGTTCCTCTGTCACTTTCCCACATGATAATTCCTCCGGTCGGTCGGCCAATTTTTCTTTCTATTTCCTTTCTTTCCAATTTCCAAGATAGCGGTGTTCTCGTCTCTTCCTCAACATTACGTAACAAAACGCTGTGTCACCCATGTAGTCCAAGACCCAATCGATTTGTACTGACCTCATTCGTGTCTTCGGCTGGAAGGAAAATGTTCTCGGCTCTGAAAGACCCTCAGGGGTCAGGCTGGGGAGAGGACACTATGCTGTGAATACAACGGCCCAGGTTGGGTCTTCCTGCGTTATAGAGGGCATTGTAAACATCAGCCTTTGTATTAATTAACAGCTTAAGGTCCAAGTGTACTGCCAATTATCCTAACCTTTCGCTCAGCTGACTTCTTTGAGAAATGTTTCGTGACACAGGGGAAATTGGACTCATGCCTTCCATCTTTTTGAGTTTCCAAAAGCGTATTTTGTGGCAGCTGACTATAAAGCAAACTGACATGCATGTATCTTTCTGAAATATGAACATCCATTTATATCCCCCATTTTTACCATTTTGGAAAAATCTCTTTTGGTCGTAAGCTTACAAAAGTCCAAACAGATCTACTCTTGTTCCGTTGACTTTGTTGGCCTATTTAAACCACACCACTAGTTGGGCTGGGTGTTTGGTTCCTGTTCATTTATTTATGTCTATCTTGGTTCAACCGGACTCATTATGAATCCAGTATGTTATTAGTGGGTGAAATTAATCATTTTTCTTTCATCATTTGCTTTGCTTTCAAACTGAGATGAAACGGGTCAAACACTGCTTATCCTCTGCGTGCGTGCGTGTGCCCGCAGGCTGTCCTTCTTCTGGGGCATCGGCATGAACTTCTACATGGAGATCGCCAAGCTGAGGGCCGCCAGGCGTCTCTGGGCCACGCTGATCCAGAAGCAGTTCCAGCCCACCAACCCCAAGTCCCTCCTCCTCCGCACCCACTGCCAGACCTCCGGCTGGTCCCTAACGGAGCAGGTGATTAATTGTGTAGCATCTACAGTAGCTGCTATCTTTGCTTTACACGGGGAATGGGTTAGCCTAGCGATTGTAATACTTGCACTTGGTTCTATGAACATCTTTACTGTACCGACAGCGATATATTGTTTCACTTCTTATGACAAATGTACTTATTGTAACAAATGCACTTATTGTAAGTCGCTTTGGATAAAAGCGTCTGCTAAATGCCCTAAATGGGAATGTAAATGTAAATGATCGCACGCTGAACCTGAATCACTGTGAACGTCACAGGCAACACCCCATCCATGGGCCCACTTGGTGGGCTTACCTGGTCATTATCTTCCCCCAGTGTGCCTGGCTCACACTGCTTTTGAGGGAGATTGGTCATTTGAAGAAGGGACAATTAAAGACGCTTTTCACAGTGGTGAAATCGTAACACAGTGGGCGCTACTCGTAACGCTTATTATGGGTCTGCTGGCAAACCTTATATACTAAGGGAATGGGTAGTGAAGTAGCGAAGATGACACACATTAACCATGGGCCATTTTGTCAGAGCTTTCATAGCAGGTTAGCCTGCGTTATCCGTGTCAAAGCACCTGTAATGGTCAAGGTACGTTGTCCTCACTCGTTTATCCTACTACCCTGGCCCTGGTAATGGAAAATGCAACACCTAAGCTCTTGCAAGGAAAGAGATCAGGAAACAAACAATATAAAGCTCGAAACTTCGAGAACTTGAAGAAAGTAATTATAACACCTGCTTCCACAGCTTCGGCTCACCGTATTTTGATCGTCGTGCTCTGTGATTCCCCCCATGAGCTCCAAGCAAAGGCTGGGATCAAACAATACCCATACAAGGCTGCAAACTCAATCAACTCCCATTGTTTGAGTTGTGTTCATGGTCTTTCTAACACGACTCGGTTCGCTAAGAACTGGTGGATTACCTTTCACCCAGTTTCCCCTCCTCTGCTAACCTAGCCTTGCTTACACTTTCCCTTTGGTAGATACCCTTGTCCATTTCCTTGACAATGTTTTCTAACCATTAGATTAGGGTAAGACCTACAATAGAAATCAAAACCTCGAGAACTCTACTGAATAGGGGAATATTGCTGTATACTGTTGAATGGAGTATAGGATGACCTTTCCAAGACACAAGAATCTTGCCAGGAGACTCACCAAACACTCTGTGTTCTTCCGTGCGTGGGTTTATGTTTTCATCTCATTCATACATCATTTAAAAAATAAGATATGGATTATAATCATTCAAAGGGTAGATCAAATCCTCACAGTGTATATAAAAGTAGCAGATCCATAATTAGTGTTTTAACTCGTCCCTTGAAAGGGTCTATTGGTGTGGTACTGTATCTGTCTTTTATTGTCTAAGCCTGCTGATCCATAATTAAATTCCAATGTTTAAAAGAAATGTGGCATGATACTTTGATAGTCCTTGTCTAGCATCTCATCTGATCAAATCCATATGTTTAACTTTTGAACATATGGATTTGAATATGTCTGATATCATATTCCGTCTATTCATTTATTATTGTTTTATTTAATGATCGCTACTTTCCTTACGCCTGAGCCCTCTCGTTAACGCAGTACATTAAGTCATGTCATTTCCCATTCTTTTGTTTTATTCATTAATTTAAAGCCACTATACAAATTGAGTTCACTTTGACGACGAGGATGATGAAGATGGGGGCGAGGATGACGCTGACGACAATACCTTTTTATATTGCCCAGGACCCGTACAACAACGTGGTGCGCACGGTGATCGAGGCCATGGCGGCGGTGTTCGGCGGCACCCAGTCTCTCCACACCAACTCGTTCGACGAGGCACTCGGCCTGCCCACCGTCAAGAGCGCCCGCATCGCCCGCAACACCCAGATCATCATCCAGGAGGAGTCGGGCATCCCCAAGGTGGCCGACCCCTGGGGGGGATCCCACATGATGGAGTCCCTGACCGACGACGTCTACGCCACCGCCCTCAAGGTGGGTGTTTGATTACTCCCCCAGTGAAGGGGGGTTTAGGGCTGAACGATTTGGGGAAATAATCCACAAATCGCATACTTATTGCGATTACTTCTGCCAATGTTTCAATTGCGATTATTTTTTTCTTTTCTTTTTTAAAGTTCCTTATGTTCTTTATTATTCACTAAACAAGCAATAAATCATTCTATAGTATGACCGACACAACATTTGAAGCAGTCAACAATATATAGGCCAGGCCTATGCGTTGCGATGAATTGATGTATAGATATATATTATATTATAACATCTTTATTTAACTTTTGAATTGTGAAAGAAAAATAAATGCGAATCTTACTGAACCCCAGTCAGTAACAGGAACAAATCACCAAAAATGATAAAATTAGATTTAACACAGACTTCGCGATTTGCAAATCGCGTTCTATTACATTGTGATTTTGGTTTGAATTTGATTCATCGTTCAGCCCTATAGAAGTTTGGCAAACTGGCCGGCCGGAAGGGACTTAGTTTCGAAGCCCCTTGTGTGAAGCCGCACGTCTCTCCAGGTTTTGAACCTAAAACCGTTTTTTGTTTTTTTAGCAGAGGCATTTAGCAGACGCTTTTATCTATAGCCACTTCCAATAAGTCCATTTGTCATAGGAAGGTGAAACAACAATATATTACTGTCGGTGAAGTAAGGTTCATAGAACCAAGTGCAAAGCATTAACAGTCCAATGGTATGCTACTTTATGGATGCTTATATATATATAGTTGTTAGTGGGCCCTTAATACAGTATTCGAAGACGTTCAAGAAATTCAGCCTTGGTGCAGAATTACAGCCACTACGAGCCAGTCCCACAATGAGCTTTCCACAAACGTGCCGAGGCGGCTCAAGATGGAGGGTGGGGGTGTGGCCCTGAACAGCTTGCAGCCACAGTACCATGCGCTCTGTTTACAGTGGATGTATCGCAAAAGACACTTATAGTATAACACCATGTTATGTGTGGATGGTGAAGCTTCATCTAAAAAGTGATTTATTTAATGCCTGTATGTTTTATGTAATGACCCCTTCATACGCATCGCTGATTATTTCATATGCAACAACGGTACTAGAAACGTATCACAAAGTTGGCGTGGGACATCACGCCCCCCTTTTTTTCATAAAACCCTATCGACCCAGAATGCATTATTTTTAATCAGCTAGTGTTCAATTCCAGCTGAGACCATGGGTTCACCAGCTCTTTACATCCAAAAGAATAATACATGGTAAAAAAGGCAAGGGAAGGGTGGTTTGTTCCTTTATGTATGGCGGATCATTACAGTATCTAAAGCTCTTGAAGGATGGTTATAGGGAAGGCAGGGAGCGTGAGAAATGCACAGCAATCACCGGTTTGATCATTGTGAGAGCCATAAGGAAAACTGAATCTAATCTCAAGAACATCTGAACCATGAAACAAATTTCCTATAGAACTCCAACAGTAGCACACTTTTTACGTTTAACATGACCATGTAACCATGTTGCTTCTGTTTTATACAAAACACGAACGTATGCTACCTCCTATCATCAAGCTACTTGTTGTGTTACGTTCTCTCTTCATGCTTCCTGCATTTAGTTTGAAGCCATTCATGAGCTTCAAACTACTATGCCACCTGCCGTATCATGCATTCTTCTACTGCTCTTTTCTGTGTAGTTTATCAATGATCTCTGTTTTTTCTTTGTAGTTCATTGAGGAAATTGAGGAAATGGGAGGCATGGCCAAAGCTGTGGCAGAAGGAATTCCTAAACTACGCATTGAGGAATGTGCAGCGCGCAAGCAGGCTCGCATCGATTCAGGTACTCATTGACCCACACCCATAAAAGACTCATTGTAAGAGATGTGCCAGGACTACACGTCAATGCGTTCCAAGCTTTGTAACAAACACGTATATTCTGTTATCAAGAATTATGCTCTCATGTCAATATAAAAGCTATCTATATATCGTAAAATATATCGATCGTATAATATCAAACATAGTGTTTGGTAGTTCTATACGTACATAATTTATAGTAACTGTCAAATGTGTTTTTATACCCACCTCGTGCATGTGGCATGAATCTATTCACCATTCAACCTGTCCGCCTTCATCTATAATATAGTGTCTATATATCCGATCGATTTCCCATAATCCTCTTTTCCCCCTGTTTTTTATTAACCCTTATCCTTTCATAATGAGACAACACATCACTCACTCAGGTATGGCATGCCTTAAGCCCAACTGATCCCAGTTAAGCTTCAGGAGGGATAAAAACACCAGGAGTTGAACTGTACCTTGGGAAACGTATTAGGATGGAGTTGCAGCAGCGGAGGTGAAAGGTTTTTTTCCCTCTCACAAATTTCTTTTGTGTGCTCGCAAAGCGCACCCTGCCGGGAGATTTCTATGTGTCTGCCAGCACCAGAAGGGTGTACATACAGTACATTTGTTCACAGTAATGAGCAAGGGAAATATGGAGAGATTGAACATAATAAGTATAATCTTTAAAACAATTATTTACATATATTTAACAAAAAATATATTATATCAACAACCACCCTGTACAGTAAAATCACATAACACAAATGCTACAACAATCGAAAAGGTCTGTGCCTCCAACCCATGCATCTTCCCACTCCCTCCCCTCTCCCCATCACAAAGGTTGTAGTAGGACCATAAAGAGCCCATGCCTCTATTGAACAAGTTTGGGGCTCTAGAGTCAATAATGGCGACGCTACTGAAATTGTTGCTAAAAAAAAAAAGTATATTGACATTTTTGCTAAAAAGAAATTCCTTAAAAATAAGTAGAGATATATTTTTCAAAATTAAATGTTGCAGTAAGACCATAAAGAGCCCATGCCTATATGGGGAACGTTTTGGGGCTCTAGAGTCAATAATGGCAATGCTATTGAAATTGTAAAAAATCGTCAAAAATAAGAAGAGATATATTTTTCAAAACTAAAGGTTGAAGTAGGACCATAAAGAGGCCATGCCTCTGTGGAACGAGTTTTGGGGCTCTAGACAGCTCATAGAAGCCAATGCAATTCACTGTTCGCTAAAGACGACTCGTTTGGATGAAAACAACGTTGTAGCTGTTTCTCTAGGTTACTACATTTAGCTGGAAGTGTCAATTGTGTCGCAACGATGTTTCACTGATGATCTATTGAACCGCAAACTCAGAATCAGCCAATTTATTTCCAACTTTACGCAAGTTCCTCTCCGTTTATATGCTTTACTCACAGGTGTGTGAATTGACCTGGATATGAAGCGTCCGTAGCACAAAATAATATGTTTCTAAAGAGACAACGGAGCTCTCCTCTCCTCTCCGTTGATATGCTTCACTCAGGTATGTGAATTGACCTTGATATGAAGCGTCCGCAGCGCAAAATAATATAACAATCGTATTTTAAAGAGATAAGCTGAGGCTCTCATCTCTTCTTGTTAAAAAAATAAAGAAATTCAGCAGCGGCGGTCATATTTCAGCAGCGGCATACAGCCGCTGCTAGGTGGATATAGGGGAAACACTGAGGCAGATGGCGTAGCACAGAGATTATTAGCACCACAGAGCTAATTTCACCTGAATATACAACAATGCATTACTCGTACTTGGAGTACTCACTTAGGATGCTTCTCCAGGAAAAAGTACACCGTAAATGGTTAACTTTGGAGCATCCACAAACGCAATTAGAGATCAATAGGTATAGTCCTAGCACTATGCTATGATCGAGCTTTCCTTTGGTTCAAAGAGAAACCCTTTTACCTGACACACTCAGGACTCACTTCTTAGGACTCAAGGTTGCCATCCCAACCTTTCCAGGGAAGGTCAATCTCCTACAGGGAAGGTCGATTCCAAGTCTTGGAGAAAGGGAGAATGTTCCGATTTTGGTGAAAAAGTTTTTTTTTTTACAAGATGTGAATATGCTTCATTTTCCATATGTGTTAGGTTTAATCTAGCCTTGACTAATGTATCCACGTCCTCCTACGCGAGGTGGAAGATGCAAAGGGAAGTGGAGGTGAAGAGGTTGAACGAGACGCAGAAGCTTGGATGATTAAAATATGTTGCGTTCTGCCAAGCGTAAGGGTTGAATTGTATAGTTATTTCAGAACAGATGAGTCCACTGCCTTGACTCGAACAAACGCAAACAAACGCCAAATGCCAAATACTGGAGCATGGCATTCAGCCCATTCACTGGATAGATCCCTTTCTGCATTTCAGCTCAATCAACCAGAGATACAAATCAAAGCAAAGTTTGGAACGAGTGCAGTGGAAACCAAGTGCGTCCAAGCTCTAATAGATGATATAACAATAGCAATGAACGGATCCGAGCACATAATAGTTTAAACAAAGGCTTTCTGGTGGCTACTGAATTAGCATTCCTAGCTTGACTGTTGTATTATGTTCGTTACGTAACTTGCCTCAAGGTCAATTCAATTTAAAACAATCAACATCAGATACATAATGAACGCACAGAAATCGTCAGTTGTTTGAGCAGACGCCCGTATCACTCATGTACATCTAATGAGTCCGACCCAAGTAATACACCCCTTTTCCCAGTGGTGTCATCGTTGGAGAACCCACAGGTGTCAGTCACAACACGTAATTATGGGTCTGCTGCTTTCATGTACCGCAGCAAAGGGTAGTGAGGGCGAGAAATGTCCTGGGGTAAAGGGGCTCTGATCACTGCATTCATGCTATGACAGCATGGAGAGCAGACTTGTCTAGTGAAGATCTACTACCCCTTCCCCGGTAGAAATTAAAGAGCAGAATCATAATGAGGGTTTTGAGCGACACCTCTTGGACGCCTCTGGGAAACGGGTCGATAGGGAAAGGGAAGCTGACGTCTCACTGTGTCGAACGCCACGGCGAACCACTCAATGTTGAGAGGTTGCTGCCTTGTTGTTGGTCGGTTGGTTCCGTCTCATAAGATGGCGCTCGGTGGGATGTAACTTCCCATTCCCTATTGGTAGCACTTTATGATATACGTCTCTCCGGGGCCCTGCGTTTGGAAACATCACTCCTCCTTAATTATGTGCATGGGCTTTGGGAGCAGCAACAGCAGAAGACTTGCTAAGCCCTGTGTTTGAGTTCCTGCCCTCATCTGTAGGCATTGGCTTCAGCCAAATACTTGGCACTCGCAAGCAAACTGTGCATCCTAGGATAAGTCCCCTCCATTTGTTGGTCTAGCTGGATGTCGAGATTACTTCCAAGATTTCCTTGCTCCGCATCCTAGGGCGATTGGAGTGTGTGTGTCTTCCTTTCCCCCAGGGGGTGGGGGGGGGAGAGGGGCTGGAGAAGGAGCCAGTGTAATGCCTGGGTTACTAAACCTATACCTGGTCCAAAATGTACTTTGATAATCCTTTGACCTTCCAGAGTGGAAAACAATAGACTGGCGAGGCAATTTACCTTTTTCATACGCAGTGATCCAAGGGCAAAGACAGATGATGGCTCTACGAGGCCACATCGACCGTGGTCGGTCTGTGACATCGTCCCTGGTTTAGTCTGACGTTGTAACCCTGTATATAAAACCAGCAGACCCGTAGCTAGTGAAAAGGAATCAATATCCCGTTAAATAAAGGATTAATGGCTGCTACTTCTGAACGGGCTGCTGTGATGTTCGTCATACAGAACCTAGCCACATCTAATTGCTTCCACAATAGAATAGTGGAAAGTATTGTGTTGCAGTTTGGAGAAGGGTACTGGCCCTCTATTACTTTTCTATTTTTTATTTTCTGTAAGCATGTACTTAGTTTTTTTAATGTTATTTTATGGCTCTGTGATATACATTTTACCATTTGTCTTCATTATATTTACTAATCACAAATTGCAACTCATTTAAATTTATTCGCAAACTGATTGTATTCTGTCATTCACCAAATCATTTGTTATCCAGAAAGTGGCTACCTAACTATGTCTCATTAACCCTAGGTTAATATGAAAGATACACGACAGAATGATTCTTATTTCTTTAAATGCCCTTATTATCGCGTTATATAGGGGACCAAAAAATATGATTAATCACGAAAATGAACTGTTGTGTTCTTTTCCTCTCTATCTTGGTTTGCGTTGCCTGTGGTTTTTAATGCAGGTTTTCAAAATAAAAACCCACAGGTTGATAACGGCAACAATCATTTCTAATTTCACAACGGGTTACATGGCCACTTCTCGGCACAGCTGATTAGTTCTACAACTGAAACTAAAAAGCAATCCTTGACTTTGTTGATTACAGTTTTGTTTCTACTTCTCAACTGTAAATGGCTGATGGCTTGTGCCTCAAATTTACCTTACCAGCTGTGTGACTGTTAACATATGAACCTAACCTCACGACTACAGTGTTAAAGTATGGCTTCGTAGGAGGCACACAAATTCATGTGTCTCCGATTGAAGAAACAGACGTGGGATTCCTTTTTCTTCCAGTTAGGGCTTCAGCATTTCATTGAATTCCACTAAAACAAATTACAAGCTCCATTAAGACAGAAAGCTTTTTGGGCTTCAGAACATCACTAATGGATAAGGAGCTAGATAATCATGCAATACCAGGCTTCATCTTCTATTTTTGTGTATTAAAGCAGTGCATGCTTTTAACCGAAGTGCATCCTGTCATAGCATGACGGGAGTGATCAGAACTCCCGCACGAGGAGTGTTCTTGCCCTCCTCTTTTATTTAACGATTAAGCCTCATGGAACAATGCTGTACTATCCTCTCGGGATCTGAATCTGACACACGGGCTTGCTATGGCATGGCATCCTTCTCATCAATTATTCGTGGATGGTGTGTGCACTAGCTGCACGTCTCTGGACTGCATTGTCAAACGATTTTTAACACTTACAGACCAATTGGTTGATAGAGAGTCGATTCCCCAGATTCGAATTACCACCGCAAGTGTCCTAGTGCTCTCTTATCAGCGTGATCGCATGGAGGCCTTCACAGTAATCTCCTCCTAAGATCTGTCATGCACACGCTTGATACTCAAAGGCGACAATGTCCCAGCCCTGTTGTTCATGCTAGCATACATGCCTGCCTTCTTTCCCTGAAGGAGACATGGGCTTGCCGGGTCCTGTCGGATCCCCGTAGCATGTATTCTATTATCACACAGCCAAAGTTTCAACCCTAGGCATCGGCCTGCATATTGCCACTGCTCCACTTGAAATGCATGCAAGGGGTGATGAGCCCCTCAGCTTTTCCTTTTGGTTCAAACACAGTTTGATGGTCTTGGACAGGAAGGTTCTGCATTGTAAGCTGCTGAGTGCAGGAGTTCACTTCAAGCCCTACTTCAATTCTCACATGCACTTGGTCACATGGTGATGCACCAGCACTGCAAATCTGGATGTGTGACCCCTTGCAATTCAATCACAGTTTTTCAATCACTTGTTTTGGTCATTCAAAAAAGCTAATCTTTTTTCTGAGCCAATTTTGTAAGATAGACCTTTTTTTTTTTTATCGACACATCTTAGTTTTGAAATGCAAAATTACAGAATTTGAATATCTAATAATGATTATACTTGCTGATGGGAACAGACAGGTGTAAGTGGTATCCCTGATTCCAGGAGGTCTGGGATGCATTCAAACAGAAATATTCTAATACAGTGGTATAATAATAAATAGATGTGCTTAAGCGTTTATGCGGCAAACCCAATTTTCAGTTTGCAATTTGAGATACCTGTCTACACCATCAAACGGTCTGAGTGTGTCAGTGCTGCTTGCCTCGTGAGCGGTTATCCCACCTGATGTCTGTCCCTGTATTCTCACCGTTTCTTTGTGTGTTTCCGACAGCCACTGAGGTCATCGTGGGCGTGAACAAGTATCGCCTGGAGAAGGAGGAGACAGTGGAGGTGCTGGCCATCGACAACACGCTAGTCCGCCAGAAACAGGTGGACAAGCTCAAGAAGGCAAGTGCGGCCCTCGGAGACGTGACGAATGAGATTAGGTGCTTGATTCAATGATACGATTAGATTAGATTCAACTTGTCATTGTGCAGAGTACAAGTGCAGAGACACTGAAATGCAGTTAGCGTCGAAACCAGAAGTGGAAAAAGGCTGTAAAGTGCAGAGTATCTACATGCAGTGGAATAATAGAGACTGCACTATGGACAATACATAGTAAGGTTGGGCGACCGCCTACAAGCTTCCATCGTCCGCTTGCGCCCCCTAGCGATTGCGATAGTCGATACTATCGGCGGGGGGTCGCTGATTTATCACATTAGAAAATTGCCGTTTTATTTTTTAAAAAAACAATGGTCTTCCCCTTGGACCAGCGTGAGCCTCCGCTGATTTAAGTTTGGATGCGTCAGTGCCGGCGGTGCTGTCATGATGACACAGTCGGTGTGTCTCAATAGTGAAACCTGGGAGGGGGGGAGGTCGAGGTCGTCCATATCACCGTTTCATGGAACGCCGGATGCAACTAACTCCGCTCCGCTCATTCACTTTTTTTAAAGCTGATTTATTACATTATAAAATTGCAGTTTATTTTCACATTTTTTCTTAAAAACTATTATCAAGGGGGTCGTCAATAGCACCGTTTCATCTAACGCCGGATGCAACTATTCCTTTGTACTACTTTCAGTTGGTTTCATTGAAGCCGTCTGGTCAACCTCTGACGATTCAACACATCGTAACCAATTCATTTTTCACCCGTTTACCTTTGTTCAACCAATGAACAAATCTACACACTTGTATCTTAAATAATATCTAAACGAAATTTTGATAGCTTTTATACTTTTTTCAGAATCACAGTTTTAGTTTCTTACCGGAATAGTTTTCAGTTGCTCATTAATTTCCTTTGAAGCCAGAGTGTGAGGACGTTCATGCACACACACACGCAATAGCTCCGCCACATAGCCGCATTTATAGACACTTCTGATCCGATTAGAAGTGGAAAAACAGCTCAATCTCAATAAAAAATTATCATAAATATACGCCTCAATCTGAATACAATTCTCTGATCGGAGTAGAATTCCATGTCCCGGTAACTTATCAACCCCAGCGTGTCCGGTTGCTAAGCAACGTCAACGGTGGACTATTTCTCTGCTGATCAACACTAAGAATGGTAATTGTAAAAAGACACACCGTGTGAAGATATTCTTTCATTTGGCAAGGAGCCGTGTAATAAGCGGGATAATGTATAATATAATGTATCCCTTATCATATAAGTCCAGACAAACATAACGGTTGTGCGCAAGACATACGGACGTACGCTTACCACTTTTGTAAGTGCCATATATTCGGATTGCATGATACGAATAGATCTATTTCGTTTAGAAATCTAATCGGATCAGAAGTGTCCATGTTAACGTGGCTTTGACACACACGCAATGGCTCCACCATTGTCTTTACACACACACACACACACACACACACACACACACACACACACACACACACACACACACACACACACACACACACACACACACACACACACACACACACACACACACACACACAGAAAAAGCACCTACATATAAACAGACATAGACACACACACACACATAGATGAGCGACCATCAGTTTTTCAGGGTGAGATGCAGCGGAGTGTGATGTCATTTCGCCGTGAGAGCAGACGGGTAGATTTCGAGCCCCTCCCCTCACCTCCCCTCCCCTCTCCTCTCCTCTCGTAGCAGTGAGGGAATACGTCAGGTCAGCGCAACAGTTACGCTAACTTCAATCACAATTTGCGGGGCTTTTTAAGCTGTAAAATTAGCCACAACACCACACACAGCACACCACAGTGCTGTTTTTCTGGGAAGTAAAAAAAAAATCCCTATCCCCATCCCTAATACATAGTTAAGTATGGAGAATAGTATACATTTAGGATATACAGTATATATACAGTGCATTATAAGAGCAGTGTATAAACAGTATGGACATGTTTATACAGTCAATAAGTTATTAAAAACCATACTGCAATGTCCGGGGGGGTCGGGTTTCAGTCACTGGGGGAAGGTGTGTGTGTGTGTGTGTGTGTGTGTGTGTGTGGGTGTGTGTGTGTATGTGTGTTTTGGGGGGGGGGGGGATTTGGGCTGGTTCATTGGCTACTTGGTTTCCATTGAGGTGGCGAGTTCAGCAGGGTTACAGCTGCAGGGAAAAGGCTTCCCCTGAACCTGCTGGTGTGGGTTACGGAGGGAGACTGAAGACCGCAGACTGTTCAGGGGAGGCTGAACAGTCTGCGGTCGGGATGAGAACAGCCCTCGATGTCACTGCATGCGTTTCGCTGACATCGCTTGCTCTGGACAGCCTCGACGGAGGGGAGTGAGGCCCCGATGATGCTTGAGCTGTTTCCACCACCGTCTGCAGTGCTCTCTGGTCCGAGACAGAGCAGTGGCCTTAACCATACTGTGACGCAGTTGGTAAGGATGCTCTCGATGGTGAGTCCTTTAAGGAAGAAGAGAATCTGGTGAGCCTTCTGGATCAGGGAAGAGGTGTTGAGGGTCCAAGAGAGGTCCTTCCGAAATGAGGACACCCGGAAACTTGAAGCTGATGACACAGGCGACCTTCCGTCTTGTTGATACGGACGGGCTGTGTGTGACACCTTTAGACTTCCTGTAGTCCACGGTGAGCTCTCTGATCTTCTTGGCGTCGAGAGCACGGCTGTTGTCAGCTTAGCACACTGGTTAGGTGCCGAAAGGCCTCGCTGTAGGCCGACTCAACGTTGTTGTTGAGGGAACCACTCACCGTCAGGCTGTCTGCGAACTTAACAATGAACCGTGTACCGTTGTGGAGTCGTAGGTGAAGAGGACAGGGCTCAGCACGAAGCCCTGTGGCACGCCGGCGTTCAGGGGTAGGGTCGAGAAGGCATTGTTATCTAACCTAACAGAACAAGGTCTGGCACTTAGAAAGTCCAGTGTGCAGTTGCAGAGGGAGGTGTTGATGCCCAGGTCACTGAATTTGGTGATCAGTTTAGAGGGGACGATGGTGTTGAATGCTGAAGGGAAGTTGACGAACAGCATTCTCACAATGGAGTTACCGTTGTCCAGGTGTGGAGATGGCATTCTCCGTACTCCTGTTGTGGCGGTAGGCGAATTGGAAGGGGTCCAGTGTGGAACTGTAAACAGGTTTTGAGGTGAGGCAGGACCAGCCTCTCGATACACTTCATGGGGATTGGACAAATGTCATTAGGGCTCGCCGTAGGCCTGCACGATTCGGGGAACACTATGAATCACGATTTTTTTAGCCACGATTTGTCACGATGTTCTCTGCCATGATTTTTTTCTCACGAAATGTAATTTTTATTGCACCCATGAATCATGACAAAAAAAGAAATGGCAGTACCAAACATAGTTTTTTGGCACCTCTAGCACGTTAGGTTTCATATGGCCCTTTATAACTGATTAAAGTGCACTATCAAAAACGGAATGATTTATTTTGTACATATAGCAGCACATTGTCTTTGATTGCTGGCTTTTTATAACTACTGAACCAACTCCACACACCTGTAAATGAAGACTTCAAAAAAAAAAGTAATTTAAAACTTAAATCCACACTCAAGATTGCGATTTCATAACGATTTATCGTGCAGGCCTAGCTCGCCGTACTGGAGTGTTTTGGCACCGGCACGATGGAGGTGACTGTGCCTCTTCTTTGAATAGTAAACAGTGTTGATGCATTTGCCGATTTGGCTGCATCCAATTGGATTGTTTGGTTCCATGTCCAACAGGAAAAACAACTACGCCAAATATGGTCTGGCAAAATGAATGCAATCTCCTGTGGAGAGGTTGTTAAAGGTGCTGTAGGTAACAGGTGAGAGCTGTCGCTGGAGTCGAATTTGTGAATAATTGGATGTTTTTGAGTGAGATGCGCTTTGAGAAGATATGCTTAGAGTTGACAGACCTGACTCTGTACGAGACGATTTCGATTTTAGACTGCTCCCTGCTCCGAGTATTCAGAGTATCTCTTCCCTGATTGGTTGTTGGAATCCCTCTTGCCTTTCAATCACATTCAAGTGAAATGCAACCCCTCTGGGGCACCCCGTTGGCTCACCGGGTAGAGCGCGTACCATTAAGGCTCAGTCCTGTTCTCAGAGACCCTGGTTCGATACCTGCTTGTGGTCCTTTGCAGCATGTACTCCCCTCTATCTCCCATACCTTCCTGTCTATCTCCCTCCACCATAAAGCATAAAAATGCCAAAAATAAATCTTTTAGAAATGCAGCACTTCTCCATAGTGGAGGAATGTAGTGGAGGAAGCAGAGAGGGATGAGACTTTTGTTCTGGTTGTCGTTTGAGAGTCATGTGTCTAACATTAATTGGAGACCTAGAAAAGGATGTCGTTTTGCCTCGATTTGTTTGGACATGGGGTCAACCAAAACCGGACAGCCTCACCTGAGGAGATTGTGGAGGAGATTAAATTGCGACAAACGTCAGCCCTTTTGAACGGAAAGGGCATTTCGCGTCTGCCCGCTCTACTCTGTCGCTACCTGCTAATCTCAAAGGCAACAGAGCATTGGAAACGTCCCTATAATGGCCCTTATCTAAGCTGTTGCCATGGCAAATAATGGCAGAAGCCGCAATGACACATTCTGGCTGGGCTGCACTTGTGAGTAGTTGAAAACCGACTGGGATGGGGAATGGGAAAGCCCTTTTGCACTGATGTCATCAGCTGGCTGCTGCCACATGCCTTCCACATAGACTGTTTTTGTGTATGAAAATAAACACACACTGTCCAAAGTAGATCCAATTCTCATTTTTCCCTTTTTAAATTATATTAAAAGCGTCCTATCAATCATGAGATTTAGTTAATTTACATAACCCATTTCAGCTTTTTACACATTGCCTGCACATTCCCTGATTAATATGCCCAGTGAGTGTAGATGACTTTGTGTATCAGGTCGCACATTATCTCCAATATGAACAATTACTTCCCGAGAATATTGTTTTCCAATTTGGACACATGCTTCTTGTTTTTTGATTTAAGACTGCGGCCTGCTCTTTTCTGACCAATCAAGGCATTACTTCTCTGATTGGTTTGTGAAGTCCATCTTGCCTGTCAATCACATGTGAGAGAAATGCAAGACTTCTCAAAAGTGGAGAAACCTAGGGAGGGATGGAGCACAGAGGAAAGGGACCTTTGTTTTGGTTGTTTAGTTTCTAAATCCTTTCTGCTCTCGCTCTCTGGATAAATGCTGTTTGTTACCTCCAGCACCTTTTTTTTTTTTTTTTTTTTTTTTTTTTTTTTTTAATAATTTATCTAACATTAACGGCAGACCTACACCCAGAAAAGTACAGAATTCTATATTTAGCTTATTGCTTCCTGCATGGAATCCTTTCCATGGAGTCAACAGTGAACCGGGCAGCAACACCTGACAAGATGGTGGAGGTGTTTTTAATTGCCTCAAATTAGCCCTTTAGTTCAACCGAAAGAGCATTTAACCGCATCTGCCCACCCCCTCTGTCCCTTCCTGCTAATCTCAAAGGTAACCGAGCATTGGAAACATCCCTATAATGGCCCTCATCTAAGCTGTTGCCATGGCAAATAATGGCAGAAGCCTCAAAGATTGACACATTGTGCTGTAGATACCCTCGACTGGGATAAACACATGCACAAACATGCCAATAATAACAATCAAAATCACGATTTAGACCTCTGCTAATTGTGAGTTGCAATTCATTATTTGAAAAAATATATACACACGCGGTGTGGTGAAATGGGAACACTTTTACATTTACTTAATCAGCTGGCTGCGGCCATATGCCTTCGACTACCCTTTCAGTTTATGAAAATGAACACACGCTGTCCAAAGTAGATCCAAGAGTTTGGCTTCAAGCCTTGATTTCGTCCATTATCAAGAGACGAATGACATTCTGGGCTGCGTCTGATCTGTTTCTATTGAGAGATTTATTTTGAACTGAAACAATTGTATGCTGGTCTGCCATATTTCTCAATGTTCTCTACTAGCCTTTGTGTCTCATTCACAATAGGTTTTCCCTTTTTTAATTTTATTAAAAGCATGTTCTCAATCATGAGATTTAAAAGAAAGAAATGCATGTTCATGTAATCTATGTTACACAGTCTGGATACGCATTTGATTGTATTACTTAAATACTTTTGACCTACAGATTTGTACACATTGCCTGCACATTCCCATTTTAATATGCCTGATACAAGATACAAGATTGTTTATTGTCATATACACAATGGAAACATAGTTTGCACTGGGCAATGAAATTCTTAATTTGCAAGTTCCCTTCACACAAAATATGCTTAAAATAAAGTAGATAAATAAACTAAACTACAAAAAAATCTGTACAAAAGGCAGAATTTTGTTAAACAAAAACAGTTAAATATAAGGTGCTGTTTAGCATGTGCAATGTTCGCATACAGCAGAAGGCCATGAAAGACATTGAAATATAAGTTTGAATATATACATTGGATATTGAATATTATTAGTAGATAAGAACATAGTGCAAATGAAGCTCAAAGTTGAAAATAAATACAGTTCACAGTATTGAATATAGTGCAAATACATAGGTGTCATCAGTGTTTGAGAGAGTCATTCAGGAGCCTGTGGGTAAAAACTGTTTTTAAGTCTGGTTGTTCTGGCTTTCACGCTCCTGTAGCGTCTGCCAGATGGTAGCAGTGTGAACAGTGTGTGCTGGGGGTGTGTAGTGTCCTTGGTGATGTTGTGTGCCCTCTTTGTGACCCGGGTGTTGTAAATGTCTTGAAGTGGTGGGAAGGCTGCTCCACAGATGTATTGTGCAGTTTTAATCACACGTTGGAGAGCCTTCCTTTCCTGTACCGTGCAGTTTCCAAACCACACTGTGATGGAGTTGCTCAGGAGGCTCTCCACTGTACACCTGTAGAAGTTGCTGAGGAGGTTGGATGACAGTCCAAATTTCCTCAGCTTTCTTAAGAAGTACAGCCGCTGCTGAGACTTCTTGGCCATGTGCTGGGTGTTGTGAGACCAGGAGAGGTCCTCGCTGATGTAGGTACCGATTTAAAGGTTTCACCCTCTCTACCTGAGTCTCGCCGATGTGTAATGGACTGTGCTGGTCTCTCCTCTTCATTGGGTCGATAATCAACTCCTTAGTCTTCTCTGTGTTTAAGGAGAGATTATTTGTGTGGCACCAGGACACCAGCTGAGCCACCTCCTCCCTGTAGTCTGTCTCCACCCCACCAGTTATCAGTACGATGACTGTTGTGTCATCCGCAAACTTGATGATGGTGGTGTTGCGCTGGGTGGAGGCACAGTCGTAGGTGAAGAGGGTGTACAGCAGCGGACTCAGCCGTCCTTGTGCCTGATGTCTGGGTACCAACTCTGACTGTCTGGGGTCTGTCTGTGATGAAATCCAGAGACCAGCTGCAGAGGGAAGGTGTCAGTCCGAGGATGAGGAGCTTCTCAGCCAGTCTGGTTGGAAGGGCCGTGTTAAATGCTGAGCTGTAGTCGATAAACAGCATTCGAACATACGTGTCCTTGTTCTCCAGATGTATGTGAGCTGTGTGGATGGCGGTGTTTACTGCGTCGTCAGTGGACCGGTTCCGACGGTGCGCAAACCATAGGGGGTCCAGGGGGTCCGGGATGGTCTTTTTAATGTGGGACATGATTATCCTCTCAAAACAAAAAAAATGATAGGTTACTTTCTGTGCATCTGCGAAGGACATAATCTGCAATTATTATTCCCTCCTTTTTGCACTGATCTTTTCGGTGGTGGTAAGGTAAGTGGCATCTTCACCTTTTCTTGGTGGAAGGTCAGCTGGCATTCTCTGTGAAAGCACGGATGAATAGGGCCGAACACAGCTGTGGAAGGAAATCTGCAATAATGCCATTCAGAAGGTGCGGTGGTGTGGGTCCCACTCTCCATGACCTTAAGACCGTGGCCAGTCATTGGATTTCAACATCAAATTAAACCTTAGTGGTACAGGCCTCATTCACCTAGCAGCCATCCATGTTCAAAACACTGGAACGAGCTATGTGGTTGATGGTCTTGGAACTGCATGCAGTTCCAACACCCAGCAAGATTAGAATCACATAGCTCATTCCATGCATTCAAATTTAATGCAGTCAGCTTTGTGTTAAAAGGATACTGCGTACAATAGCTGGTTTTGAAATGAATAATTGAATAGCGATGGGATTCTTTCAAATATGACATTGCGTGGCATGACAAAGTACTACTTACAATGAAGATAATTGTATTTCTGACAACCCATATCCTTTCACTGCGAATACACTGAATTGGTTCAATGAAGAACTGCAATTGAAAGATAATGTTCTTGCTCTCTCGCTCTCGCTCTCTCTGACGCAGGTGAGAGAAAGCAGAGACACCGCGGAGGCCAAGAGGTGTCTGTCTGCCATCGAGGAGTGTGCACGGACCAGAGAGGGAAACCTTCTGGGCCTGGCTGTAGACGCAGCCCGGGCAAGGTACCCCTTACCCCTGACCCCCTGTCCATTGCCCGTAGCAGTCTTTCACCATACTTTAATTGCTTCAGAGGATATTGCTGCTTTTTAAAGGTTTCCCTCAGACAAGTTGCCATAGAATTGTTCAAATCAGATTCTTAGTGTAAATAGAGATAAGGTTGACCTTGTATATCAACCGTATTGCAACTCGTATACTTGCCATTTAACTTTCTAGCGGGATATGTAATTTCCCAGGGGATACATAAGGCTTTTAGCGGTGGATTTAAAATAAGCACGAGGTGTTTCCTAACATCTCATGAACACCGCGGGTAGCTCTGCTAAATGGGAGGAACCACAAAGGGCAGGGCCCTGAAAAGTTGAACTAAACAAAAGCATCTCCATCGTAGGTGTTCGGTGGGGGAGATCACAGATGCCATGAAGGCGGTGTTCGGGGAGCACAAGGCCAGCACCAGGATGGTGAGCGGGGCCTACCGCAGTGAGTTCGGGGAGCTCGAGGAGATCTCAGTGACCCACAACAGGTGAGAACAAAAAGAAAGAGACGCAGTCACCTAGCAACCACCAAGACGAGCACGGACCCTTGCATGTCTGAGATGGCTCCACGCACATTGTACCTTCTTTTGTTCACAGAGGGGTTTCTGAGTATTGATTGCAGATCAATTATCTTTTGTAATTTGCACTCCCATTCGTTGAGTGCAAATAAATGGAAAATAATGTGGAAAGTGCACTTTATATTATCTTGAATCCATATGTTCAAGATGTCCTTTGTCCTTGTTGCTTTGTACCGCCCACTCTCCTCCAACATTGGAACATCTGAAAATCTATGAACATCTGAAAATCTTGCTAAATGAATGTAAATCAAGGAAAGAGGTCATACTGATTAGATGGGTGATTTCAATATCAACTGGGAAGATGAGTCAAATAGGAAGGCCCTCAAATAAACTACTGACCATTTTGATCTTAAACAATTAATTAATTACCAGAATAACAACCTCTTCTAAAACCCAGATTGACCTTATCTTTAGTAACAGACCTGAAAGAGTAATTAAGTCATTTAACTTCATTACTGGACTCTGGCACCACAACCCTAATATCTAGAAAAGGTGCTGTGCGTCAAACTAATCGAACTAACTTAATGCCGGGGCTATATGTGGAAGAAGATAGTATTAGCACAAATGAAATTGAGAGTATAGTACATCATTTCACTAAAAAAGTCAAAGGCATGGTTGAAGTGTATCACTCAGAGGTCAAGTACAAACCGGATAACAAGAGGCTTGTCTCAAGAACACTGTGTACCCTTTAGAAAAAGTGCCTTTAGCCACTCAGCATTCTCAGTTACAGCGTCACAGGAATGGAATTCAGTACCAGGTCATATTAGAGAAATTAGTTCTTACCGTTCTTTTTCAGGACAGCTGAAAATATGGCTTATTAGTAAACAGTTATGTGTACATTAGGACTGCAGCTGCTTCTCCTGCTGACTTCTTGGTTACTGTCATGTCTTGCTTGCGTGTCTCCTATGTGCTCCAGTCCCTTCTTGTGCTCCTGTCTTGTGCTGTGCATGCCACTGCCCTTTCCTATGATGCTTTTTGAATGCTGTGTTTTATTGTCTGCATATTTTATTGTCTGTTCGCAATTGTCTGTCGATTCGTTCTTACTATGTGTTACTATATCTTCTGAGTAACCAATGTTTTTTTTTTAAATCTTTGTTTATGCATGCATTTTATTTCTGTAATTTTAGGTTGCCTTTTGAATACCTGGGCCGGGAACAACGGATGTAAACTAGCCTCTTTGGATGACTCTGGCTCACTTACAGTTTGACTGTTGATTAGTGTGCAATTTCCCTGAAATAAAACCAATAAATTAAATTAAAGAAATAAATAAAGAAAAATAAAAAATATATGTTTGCACAGAGCCACACACAGCGAACATTTAGGAAAAAGGGAAAAAATTCTTATGTGAACAAGATTTAATGTTTGACCTGCTGACCCCTGCAGAGTGGTGGAGTTTAAGAACCACGAGGGCAGAAACCCCCGTCTGCTGGTGGCCAAGATGGGCCAAGACGGACACGACCGAGGGGCCAAGGTCATTGCCACGGGATTCGCTGACCTGGGCTTCGACGTGGACATCGGACCCCTGTTTCAGGTCAGACCCCGTGGTGATGGTGGTGTGCATTACGTTCAGTGCTGGGAACTCTAATAACGAGTAACGCCCCCCAGATGGGCTTCGGATCCAGACGCTTTTATTTCGAAAAGGCCCAAAACACATGAGGTAAATCGCTTGCGCTCTAATGGTGCTGGAAGGTGTTTCAGAGTTAGTATTCAAGTGTCGTCCGTTTGAAATGCTCTGCGATTATAACTATTTCGGTGGACTGCCTCCGTATGTGACGATTGAGATTCTAGGCTGCACCTGCGTTTCTAAGACTGCTCCTGGGAGGGGTCCATCTGGCCTGTCAGTCACAGGTGTGTGAAAGCAGGCGTGGGGGGTTGATTTTCCCGAAACCTTTCTCCCTTCTGCTCTTTTTTCTCCGCTCTCCCTCTTTCCCTCTTTCGCCGCTCTGGAGTCCCACCCACATGCCCCTCCCATGCCCCTAACACCAGTGTTTTCCCCCTCCCTCCCGGTGGGCCTCTGTGTGTGGGGACAGACCCCTCTGGAGGTGGCCCAGCAGGCGGTGGACGCAGACGTGCACTGCGTGGGGGTCAGCACCCTGGCGGCCGGACACAAGACCCTGGTGCCCGAGCTCATCAAGGAGCTGAGGCTGCTGAACCGTCCGGACATCCTGGTCATCTGCGGCGGGGTCATCCCCCCTCAGGTAAACCGCAACCCGCCCGACCCCCCCCGTCACTGACAGGTCATCTATTACAGCCAGGGCCCAGTAGGGTTCGACGTTCACCGAGGGGCCAGTAGAGCCCTCACCCAGGGGCCAGTAGAGCCCTCACCCAGGGGCCAGTAGAGCCCTCACCCAGGGGCCAGTAGAGCCCTCACCCAGGGGCCAGTAGAGCCCTCGCCCAGGGGCCAGTAGAGCCCTCAGCCTCTGTGGCCCAACATTAATTAAAAAATATTGTTTATTGATGCATACAGAATATCTTTGATAATTCACATAATGTCTGTTTTCAGCGAGGGATTGTGAGTGACGCGAAATGGGATTTGTCTAACACAATTCCCATGATCTGATGGGCCAATTAGTATTTGGCGCACACATACACACTAACGTGAAGTATTGCTTTAAACAGTCGAGAACATAATGACTGTTTCGTGGAGTGCGTCCAAGTAGCCACTGCTGGGTTTGAGATACGCTAATCTATTATGGATTCTGTACGAGTCGTCTGTGAACACGCGTGTTTCTTCGCTGGCACTATAAGCAGAACGGATCTGCCATCCCAGTGTCTTTCCACGTTTTTTCCCCTGCGGCCTGATCTAGATTTGACATACTTGGCTGATCTAAATCTTGAGTCAAAGATGTAATTACTTTTCCAAAGCCAGCTCCCGCAACCCTGAACTTTGGTATTCCTATGTGTCTCGTTTCGGTTGATTCTGACAGCTCTTCGTCAGAGCACATATTTAATGTATTCTCTATCCTTGAACCATTCCGACGCATGCTCTGCTCTCCCGACAGAACACGGCTTGAGTCTCAACATTTGGAGAATGTGTTCATCACTTGTAGAGGAGTACATTTCGATCACTATCTCTAAAATACAAAATTCTATCATTCTGAAAATGTGTTGGAACTAAATTTGCAGCATTTATTGCAGCGTAACAGGATCGTATCATTTTCAGATAATTTAAATACACTGTGGATAAGTTCTTCCACTCAGCTCTCTCTCTCTCTCTCTCTCTCTCTCTCTCTCTCTCTCTCTCTCTCTCTCTCTCTCTCTCTCTCTCTCTCTCTCTCTCTCTCTCTCTCTCTCTCTCTCTCTCTCTCTCTCTCTCTCTCTCTCTCTCTCTCTCTCATATTTTCTCTCTGTCTCTGATGCATTGGCTGGGTGTTGGGTCGTTGGCTTCATTACAGCATCAGCTTGATGTTGAGTTGATGGCATCATTACCCCCATTAGAGCCGCTACTACAACACAAGGGCCCGCTGTCGTTTCCTCCTCGACAATACACTCGTTGGCCACTGACCGTGGGAAACCTGGGGGAATATCTCCATGTATTTGAATTGTTATCAGAGAGGTCATGTTTTGTTTGAGTTGCAATATGTAAAACTACACTTTAGTACATTGGAGTTATTTGTCCGGCTCGTCTCCTGATTCTTATCAGCTCCTAGTTTGCTATCGAGTAGTTTAATTAAAGTATATGAACTCTAAAACTAAAACTTATATGAACCAACATAATGCGGCCCAAAAAATATAAGCACAAACTC
The DNA here is from genome assembly GCF_949987615.1 of Pollachius pollachius. Taxonomy (NCBI): domain Eukaryota; kingdom Metazoa; phylum Chordata; class Actinopteri; order Gadiformes; family Gadidae; genus Pollachius; species Pollachius pollachius. Next base: position 6,269,303 of record NC_136949.1, read on the forward strand.
TACATCAGTATGTCTGTTCTAAAGAGAGCCAAGCCCGGATGAACTAGCAGTAGTGTGTTGTGCCAATACAACCCTCTTAGAATTTGTGTTTTTATTCTAAATTAAATATTTCTGTTTTCTCTCAATAGTCGAATTTGATTACGAGGAAAAACAGGGTCGATCGAGCAAAAGATGGATGGCTTTTATTCTTTTCAAACGTTGTTGTTAACTGCCAGTTACTTACTTAATGCTATTTAATCAAATCCAAGGTAATTAATTACCCAGTTTGTTCATTCATTTGACCTCCTTCATCATAAAAGGCTGCAAACTAGTTCTATAATTCGTCTCATGTTCCTGGATCGCTTTTACAAATGACATCCGGTCGGCTATGGTATACACCAGAACCATAACATTCTAATAGTAATTGCTTTAGAGTTCCCAATGGCACTCTCCGTCCCCCTTGGCATTCTCCATTGCCCCTATAAAAGGGCACCGCAGAGCATCCCTGACAGGTTATTGTGAGTAGCAGCTCCATACAATCGACCAACAGATATCTGTAGTCCCTCTAATTGAATTCATCATGGCGTCGTCAACAGAGGGGGAAACGCAGAACAGTTTGGACAGCCGACAGTCGGTGTAAACAAATTCAATGTCTCGAGTCCCCTAATCCCCCCCCGTCTCCGCGTTAGGATGGTCTTAATCCCTGGGAGCCGACACTGCGCTGAGCGAGCTCGCGCTTCAAGACGTGCTATCTGATTAGGGTTAGCCCAATCACAAACAGTGCAGTGCAAACAAACAAAGCAGGGCTGTGGAGAGCTCAAGGCGCCGGCCGCATCACCCCAACGACAATCTGCAGTAACAGACGGAGAAAACCCATCACCACCACCGCACACACACCACCCATCACCCCTCGTCTCCGCTCTCATCTGCAACGTAATCTCCAAACGTTAGCCTTTCTGTTCGTCCTCTTCCTTGGTCGTCCTCTTCCTTTCCCTATTATGTAAATAGTGTTTATCTTGGGGTGTCAACGCAGAAGGAACAGGACGGTAATGCGGATTAATGAGATAAAACCTGTTTTGAATAAGTTAATGATATTTAAGACGGTATAGGGTCAGGGTACATGCTTGTCGGAGGGTACTTGGACCCTCCCAACATAGATTAGACTTATTGTTGGGGAACACGGTTCTTGTCGTCGAAAGGGAGTGAGTGTGAACAATGTGTGTTCGGTCTAATACTTTTCTGCATTCACTTTTCTGAACAAGGCGAAGCGAATGCTCTAAAGTGCGTTGACCGCTCCTCGATTCCCAGAATGCAGTGCTCTGGTTAACAATGTTGTTCTGTGTTTTTTCGGTTCGCAGGACTACGAATTCCTGTACGAGAGTGGCGTGTGTTGCATCTTCGGCCCCGGAACGAGGATTCCTCAGGCCGCGTTGGAGGTGATCGACAGCATCGAAAAGAGCTTGGAAAAAATTCGGCAGGCCATGTGAATGGCTTTCGGGGGAAACGAGAAAGGTATTGACACCCTGTGTCATCAAAGTGGTTGTGAATCTTTGCTTTTGTCTAAAATGGACCCCTGTGGTGTTTTTTGTGTGCAGAACCCACCAAGGTTAACGAGGCGAAACGGAAGCAACACATCATGTTAAACCGATTTGCTTGTGTTAAATAAATAATTAACATGTATAATGTCTGTCGGTGTATAACATTCACTTAGATGATTGACCTCTTTCTTTCATTTCACGTCACATCAAACGACTTGATACTTTATTGGCCCAAACTAGTTGTCACGGTTTTGATTAAATTTATTCCAATAGGTTATTCAAGAGCGCACTAGAGGGAGGCCAGTGTCAAACCATATATAATATGACCCATATTGTATACGACATAATACAGAAAACCACACTTGACGCAGTAGCCATGCATTCATGTGCTAGAGATCGAGGTAGTGTATCAATGTGGTTTCAGTAGGGTGTAGCGGTTGAGTAGTGTTCAGTCCGGGCTTAGTTACTTAACTTTAACACCTATCAGAATAATTTTTTTTCTAAGTGCCTTCGGCTCAATGTTTTGAACAACGACGCTTGGCTGTTGTGTTCAGGATGCTTTGTTGTTGAGTCGGGTGGAAGGGCGCTCATGTAACTGATGAACCTCAGCTGAGTGGGAAAGGTGTAATACGTTTTTTTGGCGATTCATATACAGTCAAAAGCGGAAATAGGAATTGTGTGTTTTTTCCCTTCGGGTAATTTTGTCAGAATTTATAGAAGTTATAAATGTGAACATTGAAGACATTTCCTTTTGCAGTGCACGGTTGACTCTCATTTCTGTTTGGACTTGGGAGATGTCTCTGTTTTTTTTCACTCAATACTCTTCTTGGTTGTTGATTTCTTGGTTGTTGTTTATATGAATCATTATATAATAGGCAGCGATGTCTTAAAAGTCTTCAACAGGTTTCAATAACTAAAATGACTTTCATCATGCATTACTAATAGTCCAATCATGGTTTAATTAGTGCATTGATAAATTGTGTTTTGGTCAATGTAGCTTGGTTCACTTTTTGGTTGGCCCTATTCGACCTTTAGACTTTTATGTCCTTGTTTTTCAAGATAGCATGATGGAAAATTTATTGTCAACATGCTTATGAAATAAAACAAAGAAATTCCTGCAACCTATTCCTTTTTGATATTTTTATTTTTCCCAAATAAATGATCTGATTATGATAAGCAATGAGGGTGAAACTATTTACATAATATAACCTTGTCATAAGAATAACAGCAAGCTGTATACAAATAAGTGGACAAAACAATTCAACAAGATATTTTTACATTTACATATTTCTTGGCTGACTCAGTTTGCATGCAATATGTAGGTGGCTTGCTACAAATATAGCAAAATCACAAGAGTGGGAGTACTGCTATCATTTAACAGCATAACCTCGAGTGGGATATTGATTTTACACACAGTGTGGTACAAGTGCCATTTATTAGTACAAAGTAATAAGCTACAACAGATTAGGATTCTTTTGTTTATTATTGTTTATTCAATAATTGCACTGTATTTACGCCCAAGACTGTTGCCAAGCAACACCAACACTTTCCTGCACAATTGCTTGCTACCTAGTGTCCAATCAATTAACTTGATCGAAATGTACTGTTGCATGGCAAAAATCAGAAGTTCATTCGTAGTAAACATGCAACATGTGGACGGATATTAAGATGACAATTTTTTTCATCTATCTCTTGTTTCTATGTCGTAGCACCTAAAAGCAAGTACTTTCCTTATTTTATTCATTTATTTGTACTCTTTAAATTATTCTTTCACATGTTCAACATCACTGGTGTGACGTTAAAAAACATACTTTCACCAGCCTACCCAGTAGACTGTACCAACTGGTATGCTGCTCTATCCATCGTGCATCTTTTGATGTCGCTAGGGTGCATGTATTGTAATGGCTATCACTCCTATTAAAATAATATATTCGTAAATTATTTATATATATGTACTTTGATGGGTGTCTTTTCTGAGCGCAAACAGAGGAGGTCATTTGCTTAAGATGGTGATCTCCTGGTTTGATGCCCAAGCTTTTCACATGAATTCAAGTGAAAGACTTAAACCTTTTCCATAATTAGCTTGATTTTAACCATTAGCAAAAGCCTATATTACAGTTAAACATGTAGTATAGTATCAAAATAAAAAATATATCATAGGTCAAATTGGTCTGTAACGTTGTATGAATATGTTGGTTTTGTTTGTTGGTTTTGCCAATCTTGATTTGACAGCATTTGTATCATTTTGACAAATATATGTTAACAAACATTAAATATGTTTCATACATCTCTCTTTTTTTCTGAAAATGAAAATAGTCTGTGGACTTGGTTTAAAAATTACCTTGCAAGGTCACTTTTGACTTTTGTGCTGCAAATACAATGGGCCAGAGCGATGTCATTTGGCTAGCTTATTTTGCTGTTCCTCTTTCTAATGATCCTAAAATAATAGTTTAAATAGTTTAAACACATTTTAAACCAAGATTTGGGATCTTAGTCGACTGACTTCACAGTCTAATGCAACCGCAACATGCACAGCAGCTCATACTCTTAACCTCATTCATGAAACATGTATCCTTGTCGATCGGCACACGAGTATTCACACAACTATACAAAAACATTTGACATTCTTTAGACAAAAGTTATTCTTCTGTTTTAAACATCGTTCATCTTTATGTTGGTGCTTTCGGTTCCGCGATCTCACAAGAAGTCACATGTGTAACTGTTGATTTAAAAAAAAAATGGAAGATCAACCGGGGGCATGGTTGGCATCTCCCGGGCAGTAGTTCATATCCAAGAGCTGGGTGTTGCCGATGACCGTGGCCTGGTTGTGGTGTTGGCTCACCAACGAGTCCCCGTTTTTGTTGACCGCCGCCTGGGACGGGCTGCTGCCAATGCAACACAGCGTGCCCAGGTGCCTGACCTCGCGCTTGAACCTCTTGCTGAATGTGTAGTAGATGAGCGGGTTGTAGACGGTGGCGCTCTTGGCGAAGAGGCACGGCAGCAGGGTGACCTCCGGGGGCAAGGGGTCGCTGGTGCGCAGGACGTACCACAGGCTCACCATGCCGTACGGCGTCCAGCTGATGATGAATCCCGCACTGATCAGGATGGCGATCTGCGCAAGCGGGAGGAGTAGGGTGAAAGGCTCGGTTATGGTTCCACGTCCACGCAACACAATGACCACGCATACGCTGCGACGCAGTGGGGAACCTGTTGTGGTTCTGCTTCGGGTTTTAGTGAGTGGACCAATCACAGCCCTTGCTGCTGCGTCGCCTCGACGCAAGGTTACACGCACGTTAGGCCCTTGCAGTGGATGCAAGAAGGGTTTGCAAGGATGGGTAATGGGTCTGTAAAACCCCTTGCGTTGCATCGACGTGGAACCTTAACTAAGCCTTAAGAGCGTATTGCTTTTGTGATGTTCGTAAACGACTTTATAGCTACATTTTCCTAATGAAAAGGGATGTTGAGGTGCAGCTGAGCTACAGCCGGGATCGGGGAGGATGTATAGGGGGCTTTTGGATTTGATTTGCCCTGGGAGAATAGACAATCAACAACCAATAAGGCAAGTATCTTTGGTGCCAGCAAAGCCATAAGCCTGGATTTACTGGCACCAATAACTGATATTGTGTGGCGAAACCAAAGGTCCTGCAGGTGATATGACAGACACTACGTTTCTCTCTAAAATCCACTTCCTAAAAAGAGCTCATCATCACTAATAGCAACAATATCAATTCCATGTCTTCTAGCCCAAATCGCACAGCTACACATGCGGTCAGAGTCATTCCAGACCTCAACATTTGAATATGATGAACGCCAACCCTTATTCCCATTCACCACCAATCAGCCCAAAAAAATCTAAACACAAAAAACAGACTCACAATGAGCAGCCGGCGGTTCATCTTGACAATGTTGGGTATCTGAAGACCCTCCTGGATGCAGTTCCTGTAGGTGCAGTAGAGCTTGAGGCTGATGCCGAAGTAGCAGGCGACTATGATGAGTGAGGGGAAGGCCAGGTTGAAGCACATTATGATGATGATGAAGGAGAAGCCGTCGTCCTTCATCCACTGCCAGGCCAGGGAGCAGGACAGGCCGAAGGGTTCGGGGCCGTACTTGCCCCAACCGATAATGGGGAACAGGGCCCAGGTGAGCGCGTACAGCCAGATCCACGCACACAGGATCTTCACTGCGCGTCGGCTGATCTGCTCCCCTATAGAAATGAAACAAAGCGTTCACCGTTTCACACCAGGCACGTACAATGATTTTACGGTTCGATTAAATTGCAGATATATACCACTGCACTTCAAGTTGTGCATTTATGTCCGAAACCACCCGTGGTTCGGACCGATCAGCATGAAGAACTGGTTGAACAACGTGATACCCGATAGATTGGTCACCCAATCAACTGCCAGGTATTTTTGGAAAGTGCCTTCCATGAATTAATTCCTTGATGGTTCTGTGTAACAAAGCCATGTGGCATATCAGGTTAGGATAGTCATATGGCTAGCTAAAAGGTTCTGCGTTCAAATTCCAATGTCCACAATCATGTCTCTCAGACAGAGAGAGACATGAGAGAGATGAGAGGCAATCTAGATAGTTGGCCAAGCCTAACACCTACCTGCTCATTAATGATTCTTATTCACCAAAAAAGGTATGAGGAAATAACGATATCATATAATATGAGACTCAGAATGTTGTGAACACCTCTATCTCTCTGAGGATGTTCTATAAGATGTGTTGTTATTACCTAACGCTTGCTAAATGCTTATCAAAGAATGCTGTCCATAAAATACAAACAACCATGGTTGTTTACTCTAACAACCAGTCCTTTGTTACTATGTCATGTCAACAGCAAACCAAGACACACACACTCTCTCTCTCTCTCTCTCTCTCTCTCTCTCTCCCTTATCTCACTGACCCCTACGGGTCAGGAGGTTAGAAGACGGACCGCTGAGTGAATGTGAATGAAATGAGGGTTTCATATAAAAGCCGTGAAGTGATAAAAGGTTGTAAGGGACCTAATTTACACAGCAGCAGCATTCACAGATCCCCAAAACAACAACACTCATTCCATCTCATCATGCCATCGCCAAGAAACCAAAAACCTGTCGACACCACCTGGAGACGGATCAGGAATCCCAGTGGTCAAAAGACACGTTGAAAGAAAAGGGCAAAATAATAATATCCTAACAAAAGGAACAACCGTTAATTAGTGGCAAAGGATGTGAGGCGCCTCCTCAAGGCAGGTTTATTGAGAGGCAACCACAAAGGAATATACTGATTATAAAACCCGCACCCAACCCTAACACACATCCTGTGTCCCTTCATGAATATTGCTAATCAGGACTTCCACATGACTTCCGGGGGGGGGTTCCTCCGCCAGAATGAATAAATCCCATGTCGAAATAAAATTAATTATGGGATATATATATATAGGATAGGATTTTCTCAGGTGGCAGTAGCGGTGATCGACAGCATCGAGAAGAGCTTTGAAAGCATTCGGCAGGCCCTGTGAATGGCTTTCGGGGAAAACAGGATTTTGACGCCCTGTGTCATCAAAGAGGGACTCTTGTGGCTTGTGGTTACAAACGCGAAATGGAAGCGGCATTTTCATATTACACCGGGTTAGGGTTAGGGTTAGGGTCTGTTTATTATAACTATTTGATGATAAACCTCTTTCTTTCATTACACGTCACATCACACGCCTTGAATCTACTCTGGGCCACCCCGGTGGTGCACCGGGTTGAGTGCATACCATATTAGGCTCAGTCCTGATCGCAGCGACCCGGCTTCGATTCCTGCACGTGGGCGTTTGCTGCATGTCCACCCATACTTTCCTAACTATCTCCCTCAATAAAAAATGCAAAAAAAAAAAAAATCGTTTTAAAAAAAATGAAGGAATAGTCTACTCACTGGGTGACAGGTAATTGACGGAGACGACGAAGCGCACAACGGCCATCACGGTGAGGTTCATGATGCTGGCCGTCCCGAAGAAGAAACCCACCAGGCCGTAGTATACGCAGGTGCCGTCGCCCCCCAGCCAGCGGTGGTTCCACGCCGACACGGCGGCCAGCGGGTACATCGAGATGGCCGCCCCCAGGTCCGTCACGGCCAGGTTGATGCTCAGCATCTCGGGGGCCTTCACCCTGGAGGATCGCCTGTAAGCCACGACGAGGACCAGGACGTTGCCCGCGATGGAGAGCCCAGCTTGGGGGAGAGAGAGGAAGGAGGAGGACAAGGATGGAGGGAGAGAGAAATAAACCATGATTTGCATCTTTCGGGTTTACAGGTGGCTTTGTATTACTTTGGCCCGTTTTGCGTTCGGTGTTTCGCCCTTTTTTCTTTTTTTTTGGCCCTTTCCGATAACGAAATTCGCATATTTCGAAAACACAAACATCTGGACTGTGTTATAAGTAGCATAAATATAACGCGCCGACGCCACTCGACATGTGCGGGCTAAGGTGTTGACGTATCGCATGCTGCTGTGTGAACGAAAATGCTGATATAAGACGCCGTGACGCAAATGTGCTAACACAACCTCAGATTAATGTTTTAGGACGCTGATCTAATGCTGGCCACACTATTATACAAGCATGCGTCAGTGGAACGCAAACACATTAATCTCCATACTATTTGAAACACACACAAAGTGTGTGTGTGTGTGTGTGTGTGTGTGTGTGTGTGTGTGTGTGTGTGTGTGTGTGTGTGTGTGTGTGTGTGTGTGTGTCTGTGTGTCTGTGTGTGTGCTTGTATTTGCTGGCCCTTTCCGATAACAATCACCGCCAACTGAAAAGGGGGCTACTTCAGCACGCCCGTCGTGTGTGTATATTCACAGAATAAGAAGGAGCAAAAGTGTCTTGTTGAATGTTGAAGAGATAACACTGAGGCCATCAAACACAGCTCTTACAGTCTAATCACGCACAGCCATCATGGCTTCATGAGAAATCCATTTCACAGGGTAACAACTGGAAAGAAAAAGGTTGTCATACTTCACTGCTCAATCGTTCAAATTGTTTTTATTAAAATGTATATATATTTGAATAAAAAAATGCATAAAACCTTTTATATATATTTTTTTATATATATATATATATATATATATATATATATATATATATATATATATATATATATATATATATATATATATATATATATATATATACGTTGAATATATGTTTATTTTTAGGCTAATCTATTTGGTCTTCAGGTCATCACACATTCATGTCTCAACGTTCTCACCTACGTCAGTGGTGAGGAGCTGATCAGGGGCTTTTGGAAAAGGGCAGGCACTTTTAAAAAAATACCTGGCCGGTTGCTATGGCCAATATGTTCTCCTTTCCAATTTCCATTCAATGTCGGAGCGTTTGTTTTCCCGGCCTGGAATGGCCTGTGTGTTGATATACTATTCTCTTAATATCCAGGGTGGCCAGATATAAAACAAATGAAAACACAGTCTGCAGCCATGATAGCAAGCAAACAAACTCAATCAACTGAGATTGTAATCGACCCAATCTAAAAGACCTCGTCCTCATTTAGCAGAGCCGTGCTGAAACATTGGATCTTAGAGTTTAATTTGAAAGACGGAGACAGTTTAGAGCCCGGAAGGGTTTGACCTGGTTTATAATTTGCCACCAATAAATGAATTGCAAACGTATACATCAGCTGATCCCCTTACAGTGTAGGCTTGCCATTGTCAAAATATAATTCTTAAAATATAATGTTGCGGTCGCCTGCCTGCTTGGGCTGGTTCTCGTTCGGTGTCCACAACAAGGCAACCCGCCTGAGCTTGGAGCCTGGGGAGGAGGAGGGTGGGTGGAGACAACACTATCATATTGTGAATGGACCGCAGTAGCCATTTTAAACGCTCTGCGTCAATGTCACACATTGTAACTTTAACGTGTGAACTAGCGGTTGAATTAACAGACTATGGCGGTTTAAGAGCTCATGACATCGAATAGAAAGGGACTGTTGTGTAGTTGCAGACACAAACTTTTCAACCCACAGTGAATTACAGGGTTCTGATTCACTCATCACTCTGGCGGGAGCGTGTCTGTTCCCCGGGTCCTATGTTCCCCGGGTCCTATGTTCCCCGGGTCCTATGTTCCCCGGGTCCTATGTTCCCCTCTTTGTATGAGACAGGGGAACATAGGACCGTTTATTAAAAAAAAGGGTCCTACGCTTTTCCCAAAAAGGGTCCTATGTTCCCCGATATGTATGTGACCGGGGAACATAGGACCCTTTTTCAAAAAAGGGGTCCTATGTTCCCCGGTCTGTTACTTTCTCCACCACTACTGGAAGAGGACGTCTGGTTACCCTACGTACGGGAAACCGATTTGATTCTTACCTGTTCCACTGTTAAATAGCGGCCCAAATTGGTGGGCGCTATCCTGGTAATTTCTCTGCGTGAGAAATAGGAAGTGTGGCGTGTGAGCGTGTGCATGGGTTGAATTGCGTGTGTCTCACGCCGAATGCGTGAGACTTGAGAGCCCTGCAATCGCGATCTTTTTCACGAAATTGGACCTGCACAAACTATATATTATATGAAAGCTGAGCCTCCACTGATTCCGACAATCTAAACCATATCATTCTGGGACTAAAACTCGCAAATAACAACTTAAGAAGAAACTTCCCCCTTTCTTTTAACAACCAAAAATGAAATTTTACCTTTGTGATTTTTGTCCACAAAGTTGAATCTGATCTCATTAAACCACCATAAACAGATAATCCAGCGGCCAAATTTTTGCCACTAAACATGGTATTTACAATAAATTACTAAGAGAAGGTTTCTTAGGAAAAAGGAAAATTGCCTTCAATCGTACATGGTTAACATACATGGTTGTTGGTCGTTTCTTTCTAATGAAGGTAGTTGGGTTCTTGTTCTGCCTTGATGTATCCTATTATATATATTTATATTTGTATAGCACTTTATATCTGAAACAGATATTTATACATTTCGTACAGCACTCATATCTGAAACGGATCTAATTAAACAAATTAAATGAAACATTATTAGAGGTGAACGTATAATGACATTTAGTTTTTTACTCTCCACAAGGGTGCACGATACAATGGAGAACTGGTAGGATAATAAAAGGAAAAAGTTAAGCCTCGATGCAAGACAATATGATTAGGGGTGGGAATATACAAACGTGAGTAATCCTAGATTTAAAAAGCAAAAAATGGACCTAAGGTGGGCCATGCGACCGTAGGCCTGCTGGCCATGCTGAGAGCAGAGTTTACGTCGTCCGGTAATTACCGGTCATTGACCGGGAAAAAAAATGAGGAGGACCTGAAATTCTAAATGTCTCCGGTCAGAATGACCAATGGAAATAAATCTCTCCGCACAATTTGATTAGCTAAACATTTGTTTAGCCAATTCATGGAAAACAATGAGGGTTTTGATTGACCCGACCCGGCCCGCGGGTCTGGCCGGGCCGATATTTCCCCACTGTCCTCGAGCCGGATCGGGCCGGGCCTTTGATCGAGCGTTTTGTGTTGTTTTTTTTTTATCATTGCTTTATTGGCCTAATCTGAGGAAAAATCTATGCCATAAACACATATATTATAGGCCTTTATTGCACGGGTCTTCTCAATGCCATGGAACGCTCCGTTCACTGGCAATGGGTAGTAGTGCGGTAACTCGTCAACCCCAGCGTCTTCGGTTGCTAAGCGACGTCAACGTCTTTGGCGAACTATTGCTCTGCTGGTCAACACTACGAATGCTGGAAACGAATAATAAAAAGACACAACATGTGAAGTTATTTTTTCGTTTTGGCAAGTAGCCAAAACGTGTAATAAGCGGGATAATGTATAGAACGTCGCCGGTCATTATCGAAAATGAGCTCCTTCAGGGCGAACAGGACACCTCCGCTGGGCGTCGGTGTCCTGTTCGCCCTGTCGGGGCTTATTTTCCCAATAATGACCGGCGTTCTATACATTATTCCTTACATATATATTTAGCAGAGTAGGCCTAAGTAACAAATGTGTACAAAGTTACACATGTATTAAAAAAATGTCGGGTTGAAATCGGGCTTGGGCTCATAATTCCAGTGAAGGTGTCGGGCCGGGCCGGGCCGGGCTCGGACAGAACTCGGGTCGGCTCGGGTCGGCTCGGGCTTGATTTGCTGGGCCCGATCTAAAAACGTTAAAATGAAACCATCCAGGTCACATGACCGGCACCAATTTTTACTAGTGGAAACACTGGCTGAGAGTCTACCGTAAAGATTGATAGTGTGGCGACTCCTCCGGGGTCGCGCAGGGGATCCTGGGAAATCAGTTGACAAAAGGGGCTTTTGTCAACTTGTTTTGTTGTTCGGTTAAGTGGGGTTAACGGGTTTGGGTTTTTTATTGGTTGTGTGTTAATTGTGTGTTGTTCCATTGTTGTGTGATGTGTAGTGTGATCGGGACCATTAGTGAGAGTGTTATGTGTGTTGGTCGGTTGTGCCGTATTTCTGGTATTCACGGGTTCGTTCAATGAAGGCAACTCTCGGAGTCGTGCGGTGTATGGGGCATGAGAGCTGCGTAACCTGTTAACCTGGGCTCCCGTCTCGTCCTTCCCGTGCTGCTCGCCGTAATAGTTTGCGGGAACATAATAAAAATAATACTTTTAGAAATCTAACTGATACCAAACAGCTACACCAAGCATATAGCACTGTGACCTGGGTTGAGTTGGAAGATTGGAGTTGCTCCAGGCGTTGGAGACGGATGGAGCCACGGTATTAGCGATGGAGTACACACCATCTGAAACACTCCACTAGCCGCCGGGTTTGTTTGTGGAGCGGTGAAGCAGAGGCAGATGGCAGGTGGGGAATCTAACAACTGCTGCCTGGAAGGGGAGGGGTGGGGGTGGGTTGGGTGATAGTGTTGCTTTTGGGGCTCAAGGTGTGGAGAGATAGAGGGATGGATCGATGTCACGGCTAGACAGATGCACAGAAGAATAGATGGATGATAGATACTGACTGACTGATTAATGGACTGACCAACAGACCGAATTATTTAATTCAATCGTTTTTTTAAATTAAACAATCAATGGTTCATGTGAGTCATGACTTCAAAAACTGATTCTTGAGTTCCCTGAAGGGATTTAAAAGAGAGCAACCTATGAAGATATTTTCAATGGCATGGGAGTTTACAGTGTGTGTGTGTGTGTGTGTGTGTGTGAGAGAGAGAGTCCTTATGCAGTACAGCTATGCGATGTGTGTGTATGTGTATGTGTGAGACCTCAAGCAGTTCAACTACTGTGTGTGTGTGTATGCGCTTACCAATGTGTTTGTGTGTGTGTGTGTGGGGGAGGGTGTTTTTGTATGTTACATAAGACAATACTAATTTGATTCTAAAAGTTGTTTTTATGTTAACGGTGAATGTGTTAATGGCAATCAAATGAAATCCCATTCAATTCCGTGTGCTTCACCTGAACCTATAAATGATATAGGTTCAGGTGTAGAGGACACAAGGACTATACACAGCCTGGATCTCACAGCCTTGATCTTGTTTGCTCATGTCATGAACTTGTCTTTCCAATAAAATGTGTTTAGAAAACAATATAAAAGAAACAATGGGCGTCATGACACAGCATTCTCTCGAATGTCTCTGACAATTCTTTCTTAGTTTTCCGTTAAGAGAAAAAATGAGAGGAGTCAACTTTGAACTCCGGCACATGCCCAAGAATAAAGAGAGACGCCACCAGAAAAAAAGGATGAAAGATGAAGAACTTCCTCAGTAGTGAAATCGACGTACTGCCCACACATAAACGTCAACAAAGTAAACCTGTTTTTTTCTGTTTTTTCTTCCAGAGCTTCAGAAGGTCTGTCGCCGTTTCGGGAAACGCCAAAACTTTTTCTTTAGTTAATATGAAAATGGATGAAAAAACAAAAAGCCATTGACCAAGCCAACCACTCCACCATGAGACCATGTGAGCGGCAGCCTCATTTCACACGCTGAACACCGCTCTCTGTTTTTTATAATCTTAACTGGGATCAATGGAACAATAGTGGCCTATTTATTTAGCGCACGAATTGTATCATCCAATAACTATAATAATAACTACGTGTCCCTCACATTTAAAGTTATATTTCTTTTTTTTCACAATTGGTAGAGTGTGAAAACAAGGTGTTTTTTGTTAACTTGTGAGACATCTTCCCAGATAAGAACACTGGTGAATCCAATCAATGCCTCAAACTGTGGGTTCGAACCTAAATAAGAGGACATTTGTTCGTATATCGGTTGCTGCTTGAGGCAAATGGGGCAAGATGCTTTGGTTTTGGCGTTATTTCTCAAAAGATTAAGGGGATTCGGCAGACGCTTTCATCCAAAGCGACTTCCAAAATCGCTTTGGATAAAGCGACTTTTTGTGTCCGTTTGAAATAGAAACAAGCCCATGACTTGCCACGATGAATGTGTTAATATGGAAAAAACAATTTACATAATCCTTCCATAATCCATGTGTAGGATGTCAACTAATCTTTCTTCTTGTTAGGCCTGTAGCATATCCATTACATCATGGAACCATTTTTTTTTATTACCATTTTGACGTAAGGCAGCCTCAATATTTATTCTTTATTTGGACAGGCTCCCTTTTTCCGCATGCAACCGAAAAACCAAGCTGAGTATATGTTACACAGACCACTAAAATATACTGGAAATGTCAGGACGTGAGTGTCAAAAACGTTGAAACTTCTCTGTGGAATGCTTTTCCACAGAGAAGTCATAATGAAGTCATAGTCATAATGAAATGTGACTTTTAATTAGATGCATCTATTTTCACACAGGTAATCTCAAAATAAAGGTTGCCTATTCCATTGCCTAAAGCATCATCACACTGTTTCTAAATGTGGGGGGTGGTGGGGTACCAAGTACCAATCGATCTCCGGAGTAAGTAAAACCTTGAAATGAGATTGTGAACCCTCGAAACCCTTAAAACTTCCTGTCATCCCCAACCTCCCCCTTCATGACAAAAACAGCTAGGGCATACTCAAATACAGTCCAAACAGCAAAAGATGTCACATCAGCAACAAAAAAACGAACAAACTCAACAAACTTACCAATAACGAAGAGAAACACCCCAACACCTATATCCAGTACGGGGGACAGCTTAGACGAATATATATCCATTTTAATTTGGATAAAGAAAAAGATCACAGTATGTTGTAATTAATATATTTACAACGTCAAATCATGCCATTCCGAGCCGCGGCGAGTAACAGAGCTGTCCAATCCATCTGACTTTAAGTAGGCAGTCAACTCAGTGCAAACCAGCCCATCACCGGCGCACAGACATATGTAATCCGTGCGCAGCAGGCTGACACACAGCCTCTTGAGTGCTGTGAATGTGCATTGGTGGGTTGGTGGGTGGGTGGGGGCCGTCAGAGTGGCATCCCAGCACGACCGAGGCGATAGACAGTGGGAACGATCTTTATTGCAGCGAACAATTGTCTTGACTCCGCCCACTTTCAAATTCTGGCTAATTCCTCCTGTGGTGAAATAATAGGTAGCCTATACCCAGTTGGCTTGTTAAAAGATAACTAGAGTATGCTTCATTTGTAAGATCCCGAATTGTTTCCCATTTCTTCCATAACTTTATATCTTGTTCCCCAGTAGCTAGGCTACATTGTATTAGTAGGCCTATCTTATACAATGTAGCCTAGCTACTGGAGAAGGTGTACCAATTCAGTAATAACCAATACTTAAAGTATTGGTAATTACTGAATTGGTACACAAAAGATGACGCCGTAGCTACGAAGAAATAACAATGTACATTGTAGGCTGTAATCTAGGTAAGCGTAATGCATTCAACTGAGAAAATGGATGTAGCCTACCCTTGTCTTTCTGAATTAACGACGTAATCATCTCAGGATTCGGAGATACGTTTTTACAGAGTTAAAGGTCTGCTCTGTTTTTGTGAAGCAACAAGTCCATTATCTCAGAAAAAGATGTTTAATGGCAAAGAAAGGTTCTGCTGTTTTTCTGAATTAACAAGATACCTAAAAATCCCAAGAGAAGCTCTTTCACCTGAGAACTCTGTTTTAAAGAAGCAACCATGTCCTGCCTGTTTAGTTTAAACCAGTTTTATTTTATCAACCCCCTACTTGAAATACCTTTGGAGGATAAGGCTATTAGCAGCAACAACCATACTCCATGCAGGTGAGAGCTCGGGATTTTAAGGTGTCTCATTTATTCAGAAAACAATGCAGAATGTTTACTCCACACAAACCAATTGACAATGCACTTTGGTTCTGAGTTGTTAAGTAGTTGGTTTTCTTTCCTTCCGCACTCCCTCTGTCCTCCTGTTGTCGATAGCTACAACATAACTGAAACATGCTCTGTGTATTTTGCAAATTAATACATAAAAGTGTGTATACCTACATACAAAAATCATCATCCCAAAACAGAGCCCACAAACATGACCCTGACCCGGCATGTATTCAGTACAGTATCTGTAGTGTAGTTTTCGACTGGTCCCATTAACACAGCTTTTGACTTATTTCTCACCACTTCTGAGGTGTACCGGTGTCTAGTTATCCTGACTCGAAAACCAAGAGACGTTGATTGGATCTGGTTGATGATTTATATTGTTTTAACAATGAAATAGTAAAAGGTATGATAAACTGTTTATCTATGTGGTTGATTGAGGTTTCGTTGGCGTCAATGATGGCATGCGCAAGCACCGGTGGCTCCTTCCCCAGGTTTGGAACACCTTTATGCTCCCCTTGACCTATAGGGGCATATGTGACCACACACTGCTCCAATTCAAAACAATTAATACAAATTAAATATCCAATACCTATATTGCTTCCAATATGCAAAACCAAACCAATAAAAAATATTTGCCCCCTACAAAAAAATTAAATTGTCAAGGAAATCGTAACATGCCTGCACTGAAACATAATAAGCCAGAATATGAGTTGAAATAAATACTAATACAATTAGAAGTTGTCTAATTTGGATTAAAATAGTTTCTTAGAGCGCATTGATGGATACATTTTCTAACCTATTTTCCTTGAACTCACCCAAATATGTGGACTTAAACCATACTAACTCTTACATTTGTTTAGCTTATTTATATTTTTAAAAAGGAGGACATCCTGAAGACTCAGGAGAGGGAAGCAGGAGGTCTCAAGGCAAGTAAAGAAAATAATGAGCCAGAAAACAGGCCCTGTTAGATGCTCTGCTGTACTATCTACTATAATAAATTATGAATTAAAGAACCACTTTAAAGGTCCCATGGTATAATAATAAATATATATTATATAATATTATATAATATATATTATTTGATATAGATATCTATGTGTAATACGATATTATTTAGATATAGAGTTCCAGTACTCCCGCCGGAGCACCCCGAGTGTTCTAGAATATTTACAGAACACGGCCAAAGGCTGTGTGTGCATCGCCATTGCAATGCATCCACTGTAAACAGAGTGCATGTTACTGTACCGTGGTCTCAAGCTACTCAGGGCCACACCCCCACCCTTCTCCTTGACCCGCCTCTCTCCTCGTCATTTGCATTAAAGCTAAAGACACCGAAATGGCGTGCTTGGGGAAAGGTCAATGTGTGACTGGCTCGTAGTGGCTGTAATTCTGCACCACGGCTGAAATTTGGGAACGTCTTCAAATAGTGTGTTAGGGGCCCACTAATATCTATGTTAAAGAATCCATAAAGTAGCATGCCATGGGACCTTTAAAGATGTGCTGAAATATTTGTTGGTGCGCGCTACTCTTCACAGAATGTCTCCGGTGGGGTTTGATCCCATGCAGGAGCATCTGTCATGAGGAATGAGAGATGCTCCTGTCATTTTTCTGGTTAATTGCTATTAAACCCATAGCAAGAATGTGGAAACCCCAGTCGATAATTACAACGTATAACATCCGTTCACCACAAATGACTCTTAAAAGCAGTGCCAACATTTTAATATTCTTTCAACCATTCAGCGAACAAAAGGCAACAGGCTGATTATCATTTAGAGGGCCACTCTATGACATGCAGAAGCGTCATCAACACGCCCACTGAAGTGGTGTGAGAAATACCGACTTTCTACTCCTCATTCACATGTAAGGTATTTACATTTCCTACGGAGAAAATACTACCACAGGGGTAGTATTATTCAGGAGATTTTCAGGGTACAAATGCAAATCAATTATTAAATAGCTTTTACTGTTATTCAGGGCTGAAAAGTGCATTGACATTTTAAATGCAAGGCAACTACTATTGGTTAGTTGAAAATAATAATCATCATTGAGATTAGACATCTCTTCAAGTGTCCAGGCCAAGACAGGCAACAGTAGCCTACACATAGCATACACACAAAACATAGGAAAAATGAAACAACTAAAACAGTCTACAGGGAGGAAGGGGAATGTCAATATCGCAAGACATTTCGGGAGGCTCAAGGAGAAGAGTAATATTACATTTGAGCAACAAAGTGTAGTCTTGTGGTAGACTCTATAGACATAATTCACCATACTGTGTTATTTACATGTTTTCGTTGCGTTATAGGGACACTGTCTCTTTAAGATCACGTCACTTGTGTGTTGATATGCCGGTCGGCGCAATGTTTGAATTTAACGGTTTTTATATGACAAAATGAACCACCTGTCGTTGCTTGTCGAGGTGAGAAATTGTCTCTTTCCTTCTTTTATCGCCATTTCTACAGTCTAAAGACAGAAAGTCTTACCTGGGAGGGTTAGTCGATGGCGGAGCCATTATGCTTAAAAACATAACATCTTACCTCGGCGAGTGTGTCACTGCCTTTGTCTTGACGTGCGGTGTGTGCGTGTGTGTGCGCGCGCCTGTGTGTGCGCTTCCGTGTATGTGTCGCTGCCTTTGTCTTGACGTGCGGTGTGTGCGCGTGCGTAAGTGTGTGTGTGCGCGCGTGTGTGTGTGCGCGCGTGTGTGCGTTTCCGTGTATGTTCGTGCGGTGTGTGTATACGCTTTGTATGTGTGTGCTGGCGGTGTTTGTATGCGTTTGCGCGTGCTGTGTGTGTGTGTGTGTGTGTGTGTGAGCTGCAGGCTGCTTGGCGCATGCGCACATGACTAACTTGAGTAACTGGTGCGACAGGCCTGCTATTATAGTAGTAAGATTAGTTATTTTGATTGTGTTTTGGTGTGTCGTGTGTGTTCAATAAAGGCAACTCTCGGAGTCGTGCGGTGTAAGGGGCAAGAGAGTTGCATAACCGCTTAACCTGGGCTCCCGTCTCATCCTTCCCGCGCTGCTCGCCAGAATATAGAATGAGCGAGAGAGGATGATTAGGGCGAGACTCTTAGAAAAGCAATTTCTAGATTCCTGGAAACTTACTGTGTCAACTGAAGCTGTCATGGGCAACTATTTGTATTAAGATGGCTGTCTTGTTATTATACCAACTGATGTTAATTATTTTTATGCTACAAACATGGCCACTTTTCCGTTTAAGCCAAGACAGACCGAAGGTTTACCTGGGTAAATTAGAACATGTAGGCGTGGTTTGTTAACCCGTGTTCAGGAGATGCTTCATGAACCACCTCCAGAACGCAAGCTTGTTTAGCTTGTGTCTCTGTTAGAATAAACCACGTGCTGAACATTTACCACTCTCTGAGTCATACTTAGCACGAGACGACCATACCACAAAGGATTAATTTAGTTTTACATCACAACCCAGATATAGTTATGTCAAACTCACACTTTATTTCTGACAGTATAAATTGGATTTGAGATTGTATATATTTTTTTAATCCTAATTCTTACTTAAAATGTGTTTATTTTCCAGTGGACTTGGTCAAAAGTGTCCAAATTCATACCCTTTGGGAAAAGGGTCCATCGTTGAAGCAGACGACAATAGGCGACAATGGCACAACAGGACCTCAACCACTTCCTCTGGTGGACAGGTACGGATATATGCAAAATGGAAATTATAGCAAAAGCATTTACATTGTTGGATTGTTGAATTACAAAAAGACAGTCAAAAGCGTGACACACTTGTTGTTTGATTTAGCAAAATATATAAACTAATAATAATATGAGGTTCGTACAGCGTATTATACGTATTACAGCATACAACAAACCTAGCAAGCTTCTTGGTCAAACAACTTTCATTTTAAAGTCAAGCAATTCATCCCCTCAGATAAGAATAGGCAATATCAATATAAGAGATATACAATGACGATTATGATGTGCAATTCAAACTATTGCAACTCGCGTCAATTACTTGAACGTTGTTTTTAGTGTTGCATAACACTCATAGTGGATCCAATTATTTTTGTGCTACTGCATAATGCTATGTATTATGCAGTAGCACAATAATAACTACATAGACTGGTAGTGGGTTGTATGTAGCTTTGCAGACCTTTTCTGTTGACGGTTACACTCATGTAGTGCATGTAGTTGCGTATAAAGGCGGTTTACTCTTCCACTGCATGTATAGGCTTTTTATAAAACCAATACAGAATCTGTATAGGAGGATTTGAATTGTGCTACTGCATATATTATTCAGTATGAAAATTCAAGAGCCCATCATAAGCAAATATTTGCATATATATTGATCACATCCATCCAATGACGTTTAAACACATCTAATATAATGTGTGTTCATACACCAAAGCAAAGGTTGGGAACTGCAGTGGTTTTATAAATGTCATAAATAAATAGCCTACACATGCAATGGAAGGGCAAAAAGGGCCTGCACCGCCTTTATATGCAACATCTCCATAGAGAGGGAAACGGTCAACAAACAACTGCATGTACTCCCAGTTTGTTTATTTAGCAAACTAAAATGAACACAAAACATCAATTGACAACATCTGTCTCTTCTTCACCTCTTATGTCCCTCCCCCGTTTTCCTCCTCTCCCTACTCTCCCCCGTCTGTCTCCTAATCCTCCAGTTATCTCTCTCTCTTCTCCTCCTCCTCTCATCCTCATTGAACAATATAAACCACTATGTTAATTTTCAATTATCAATACATAATTCTTTCTATAATTGAAAATTACAGAATAAAACCCCATGTATTTACTTCCTGCTGTTCCCCTGTGTACCACTAGTAATAATGGCTGAAAAACTATTCAGAAACAAACTCTAAAGGAACAAAACAACTTAATAAATATTATTTTGGAAATAGGCCTACTCCTCAAAAATGGAAAATAATTATTATGATATTCTATATTAAATTAAAAACTGCATTCTCAGAATTCTGACATTAATCTCAAATTTCTGACTTTAAACTCAGAATTCTGAGAAAAAAGTCTGAATTCTGACTTTAAAGTCAGAACTACGGGTACCTGTAAGGACCAAACTCCGTGGGAGAGACACTTTGCTTTATGCAATAGGAGGAAACCACACGCAGAGTAGCCAGTAGCCCTAGCCTACTTGTGCTAAGATGTCTTCCCTTAGCGACTTCTTGCGGGTTCGAGGGGTTCCAGAAGAAACCATTTCGTTATTGGAAGACCAAAAGGTGAGTGAAACTGGAACATGTGTTGTTTTGGTGCCAGTTTCACTCACCTTTTGGTCTTCCATTAACGAAATGGCTTCTTCTTCTTCCTCCTACTGCATAAAGCAAAGTGTCTCTCCCAAGGAGGTTGGTCCTTACAGGTACCCGTAGTTCTGACTTTAAAGTCAGAATTCTGAGATTAAAGTCAGAATACCGACATTTTTCTCAGAATTCTGAGAATAAAGTCAATAAAGTTTTTTTTTTATGTGTGGCCCTAATCCTCTTCCGTAGGAGCCAGACCTTATCTGCAGAGCAAATAAACATGCGAGATTCGTCTGGTTTCCAGGCTATTGGAAACGCCGCCATGAAGCAGTTCAACCGACCGACCAGGTAAGTTTAAATTCGCAAAACATGCCTAAATTTTTAAGCCACAACTGTAAAAAAACAACGTAGTTGTCAAAGTCGAGCCTTCCTTAATTAGGTTTCCACTTGCACCACCCAGCTATTGTTTAGAATCAAGATGAACGCACTCAGGTGACGCCATCTCGGCAAAACTTCTTCACATTCGGTATGACTTTAATATCAATTGACTGAAAAAGCCGTCGTAAAATAATTTGAAGAGTTAAAAAAAAAAAGAGATACCTTGCGACTTGTTGAGCAAAAATATGGGGGAGTTTGCCGGAAACAATTACATTTTCATTTACATTTATTTTGGGGGTGGGTGCAATATGGCCACTGATATATAGCTAAAGTCTGGCGTGCCATCACACAAAGAGGATCGAAGGGTATGCATGGTTATGATTTTTAAACTGCAAAACCTAAAAAAAAAAAAAAAACTGCCTCCTGATGAAGTAAGGCTGCGAAAGCTTATTGGACGATGAAGTGGATCGGTGGCAACCGAGCTTGAAATCCTTCACTCATTATTTTAATGGTTAATTACCATGACTGCTTTGACATTAACTGTGAGAAGGCGGACGTGTGGTGTGACTACTGCAGCAGCAAATGTAAACATCCTGCCGTCCCACTAGCTATATATACTTTAATGAGAGGAAAATCACTGTCTATGTATGACTGTCGCAAAGTTCTTTGCAAAGTTACATTTTCATTGATGCGTGAAACCATCCCAAAAATATTGAGCATTAGAATGTGAGTTACTATGTTAGCAGTTATATTATTTGATGTATTGTTTAGTAATGCTTTGTGCAATTTCTTGTCATTATTGGGAAACGTGTTTGAAAGTGCCCCAGCGTTCCCCCGTGGGAGAGGTGGCCAAACAACCTTTTGATTCGCCTAAGTGACGGTATAACTGCAATGATTTAGGATTTTACAGTACTACCCTGAGTCCTCTCAATCTGGTGGCTTAGCGCCAACAAAAACAATCCCATTATGCATTCTAATGTACAACCCCGATATGTGGTCCATCCATTCTTTGCGGATCACAGCCACACACTGGAAGAAAAGACTAAAAAAGGAAAAAAAACACCTAGAACTGTGAGACGGAGATAAGCGATGCAGAGCAACGCTCTAGTGCTTGAGCTTCTTGATCTGGTCGGTGACCTATCTAATAGAGCTTAACCCTCATCAAGCCCTCAGCGCTAGTCTATTTTATCCGTGGGTGTCAGACTGTCAAGTGTGAGCCGAGTTGCTATGTATTCGATAAGGTCTTAAGATCGTGGAGGTGTTGAATAACGTGCCAATAGTGGTGATTAGGTAGACCTCTATCTTATATTAACATCATGGGTGAAATGGTACACTTTTGGCTTTCGGTTAGTGGCCTCGCAAAATGTAACTGAAAACAGTACCAATTATTGAAATGATTATTTTGCTTATAAGCAAAACTTCTTAGTAGTACGAATAATACTCAAGCTAAGGTGAATGTAGTAAAGACTATAATGTTTGCATTGGAATGTCTATGATTAGAATGATTATTTTTGCAGAGACGGAGTCTGCCTGCAGAAAGATAACATTTAGCCTGACCTGTTACATAACAGATGTTGTTAATTTATTCTTACCAATTTTTTCTATCCATCCGGAATGGATGATTTGACATTGAAACATTCTTTGAGAAATTCTGAAATTTGTAATGGCTTCTTGTGTGTACTTATGGATATTTTATAATGCAATCACAAAGTACCCCAGTCCATTTTCCTACAATGTTTTTGCAAAAAAATAGTTGCTTTGCCTGTCTTTCATGACATTTGGGTAGACAACCTCATGCTCAAATTGTTGTTTTTCATTGTATAAAAATCCCCAATGCGGCTCAGTGAAGTACCTCCTTCGGAGATGCTATTTTTAATGCTTGTTGGAGAAGCACATGCGAGTAAGTTTTTGATTCATTTCACATGCTCACATGATCCTTGCACTTTTTGGGTTGGAACTTCATGAATAATTCCATTTATTGTACTTTCATTTTTTTCCCTGCTACGACAACACATAGCCAACAGCCAAAGGTTACTTTCATCTCTGGCTTGAATGTATTATTATGAAAACCACCTGCTGGGCTCCCCTGGGCCTTCTGTAAGATTTATGGATTTTAGGACTTCACTTGCCATCAAGTTGGATTTTTCAAATCGAAACCGAAAGATGACCTATCTTAGGGTCATTTTGTAACACAAATAACGTATTTATCAATCCCACAGAGTTGACCATTTACTTTTTAACAGTATATTTGAGACGGACAGAAGGCAGCAGTAATACATGAGCCTCACCATACAAAAATACATTTGCACTGTGCATGATACATTTCCAGGCACTCTTTTGCTCAACTACTCTTTGAAGCTTGAGTGTGTGTGTTTGTGTGCATCCCTGTAGCAAATTAACACATTGTGCGTCACAGTATGATTTTAAAATACCAACATTGGAATTCATAAATTCTCTTCATGAATGCGTAGATGTTTATGGCAAAAAGGATTTAAACTGCTTCCATTTACCCGTTCAATAATTAATCCAGCTATTGACGGTATCTGTTCCCTTTTGTGGCAGGAATCTTCAGCGCAGCATTGCTCCATGCATTAACAACCATGCTCCCCGTAGGGGGTTCTTTCATGTCTGGTCTCAGAAATGTTTGCATACACAGCTATATGACAAATTCAATTAATTCCTCTGTGTTTGTGTGGCTATACAAAGCAATGCTGCAGCCGTGGCGGCTGAATAATTAAAATAACTTGGAAAATGCCTGAAATGGCATCAACAGTTGGTCAATGTTTGCACTAGTAAAAAAACAACAACAAATAATAGCAATAAATAACAAATAACTGAATCGGTCTGGGTGTATTCTCCCTATACGAGGGAGAAAATGCAAAAGATAACACGAGGAACTTGCAAAGTCAAGCGTTTCATCTCTCTCCCACCCTGCCGCCCATGGCAACAGGGTTCTCATCCGCCTTGCTTCCTATCTCCCACTCAAATCCTCAGATCCACGGGGCCGGTGCTATTGCACGGTGCATAATCCCGCTTCTTAATTTCAATGGCCGACCCATCGCCACCGCCACCACCACCACAACAACAACACAAGTGCTTTCCGAGCGAGCGCTGGAAGACGCAGTAGATGAAGGGGTTGTACACGGTGGAGGTCTTGGCGAACAGGCAGGGCAGCAGGCTGATGACTGGAGGGAGACTGCCACTCTGGTCGGCGGGGTGAAACATGCTCCATGCACTGACTGACACGTACGGCAACCAGGCCAACATGAAGCCCAGGGTTATCATCACCGCCATCTAGACAGGGGGAAATGAGAGAATGGGGTGGGGGGGAACAGGGGAATGAGAAAACCGAGGAGATGCAGAACATTGAGCTGGAAGCATAAGGGGATGAAGAGAAAAGAGGAGGGGATGACTGAGAATAAGCCCCTGAGGTGTCATGTTTGAATCTGATTCAAAGTGTTGTGGTGTTGTTGGTGCTCGACTCCTTTTGAATTTAGATTCATGACAACCATGGAGTTGTTCAGTTGAAGTCCTAGGGGACCTCTGTTCATTAATTCAGTAAGACGCTTAATTCCTGGGAAGCTCGGGAAAGGGATGTAAGGATTTTGGAGCACTGCAAAAGAAGCGGTATCAACGACACTTCCAACATAACGTATGCACCCCCACTTGGAGACCCACAGTGGTGTTTTGAGATGAGCGTTACTCGATTATAGCCTTTCCAAACACCTTTTAATAAAAAAATGTATACTCCATTAAATTCCATTAATAAAGACTTTAATAGACTCCGCTTCTTTTGGATTTTGTTCTTCAATATCAAACGATGGATGGCCGAACCCTCGGGGGCAGAATCTATTTTGGTTAGTGCACAGACACCTTAACGTGTTAAATCCTGAGACGCTGACCTTTCGCGCTCCATCGCACACAGTTTCCCGAAACAACCACCATGTTTGCCACCTTTCATTTTCTCCATTTCCCTTGCTATATTTCGCACCAGTTCCCTCACAGGGGTAGTCACGGTGAGTGCAAATGCAAATGAGAGTGGTTTCCCTCCCCACATTTAACGTTAATAGCTATAATATGCATTTTCCCAGCCCGAGCAACAAACTATCGGCGCGGTTACCGCCCTCACGCTGATCTACACTTACGAGAGTGATCCTCCTCTCTATGTTGCCGTAGTGGAAGTCACCGTTCCGCATGGAGCGGTATGCCCTGTGCAGCTTCCAGGCGATGGCCGAGTAGGTGAAGAGGATGAGCAGGCAGGGGATGAGGGCGCAGAGCAAGGCCAGGGTCACGATGAAGCTGGAGTGGTTCAGGGATCGCTTGTACCCGATCCAGTCCACGGAGCAGGCCAGGCCAAAGGGCTCGGGGCCGTAGCTGCCCCAGCCCAGCAGAGGGAAGACGGCCCACGCCGCCGAGTACAGCCAGATCCCGCTTATCACACGCAGGATGGTCTTTCTTTCAAATTTGTTGCCTGAGGGGGAAAAATAGGGAAACTGAGGACGATGCTGGATTTACTCATCATTCAGGTGTACGACGTAAAGGAATCAGCCATAGCTGATTATGGTGCTGTGTGTGCTTTGAAGGCGTTTGCCCTCGTCTATGAACAAAGCATCATTAGTCGCATCTTCGTTTGTTCGGTGACTACAGGCTTAAGGCGCTTTTATCCAAAGGGACTTCAAGTGATTCAGAATCACGTTGTTAGGGGCAGTCTCAGGGGTGAGGCGTCTTGCTTTGGAATTCGTGCACAGAGGCGATGTGCACTTGGGATTGAACCCAGTGCCTTTTAGATGCGAGGTGGAACAACCTTGCCTTCACACTATCCTGGTATATAAGAAACTAAAGGAGTGGGATTGTTAAGATTTTGGTTTGCCGAATCAGACGGAATGTAATAACCTCCATGATTGAGTACTTGGATATGTGAAACAAATGTTATAACAACCTTTAATTATAAAATGTAATTTGCACTCCCTTGATGTGAGAGGTGGCCAACACACTGTGGTCTGTGCACACACTGATACTCCTTGCTCATCAGGGTGTTAGCAATTCTCTGTGAATTCCTGCCGGTTTTATTTATTGAATTGAATTTCTCTGTGTAGCTTAAGACTTGGAATGGCTCTAGCAGCTGTAACCTTTACTATTGAAGATGATCTATTCATAATGGGAGTTGGGATTTGTTTTTCCAATCAGCAGCAGCAATGCAGTCTGAAATTAATCTGTTTGGCTAAACCGAATGCAAACTTGTATGTTCAGGATAATATAAATTGGCAGAACTGAACTTCTGTCGGTTCATTGTCCATACGGTGTACGTACTATGTACAATGATAATTGTGTTGTTTGTTTAGTAATAGGGTCAAGCCAGAGCTTTCCCTCTTCATATGGTAATTGGTAACGTCAGGAGACAGTAGAAGCATTCCTGCACAGCAATATGCATGAGAAAATTGAAATCTCTTGTGCACTCACCCATCTCCGACACCTACATGTGTGATCGCAGACATGATCTTTTTTTTACTGGTTCTGCTGCAGTGGTAAAACTGCAGTCATAACAACAATCGGATTGGACCCAACGTCCCCTAGGTTCACTGGCATAGCAGTATGTAAAACCAAATCTTCAAAGAGGTGAACCGTACTATTGATAACAAGATTGGTTAAGGCACAGTTATCTGTTCCCCAGCATAACCTCTCACCAATTCAATAACCCATCACAGAACCACGTGGGCTTCTCCGATCTCCTCCACCACACATTCAACAACGGTGCACCGAACCCACCCGTCTCCGGGGGATTTCCGTTCACCAGGTAGCGGACCATCCCCAGCAGGGTCAGGCTCATGATGCTGGCCACGCTGAACACCATGCCCATGAGGCCGTAGTAGAGGCAGGAGGCGTCCCCGCCGAGCCAGCCGTGGTTGAAGGCGGAGGCGATTGACAGGGGGTACA
The DNA here is from genome assembly GCF_949987615.1 of Pollachius pollachius. NCBI lineage: Eukaryota > Metazoa > Chordata > Actinopteri > Gadiformes > Gadidae > Pollachius > Pollachius pollachius. The sequence goes on from NC_136949.1 coordinate 6,296,567, forward strand.
TGCTGAGGGCCATGCCCAGATCGGTCACAGCCAGGTTGACCACCAGCAGCTCGGGGCCCTTGAGCTGGGTGGGCCTGCGGGCGGAGATGACCAGCACCGCCGTGTTCCCCATCACCGACAGGATGGCTGTCGGGGGGAGGGGGGGGAAGAGGAGGAAATTGAGAGAGTAGTATGTCTCTCGTTGCAGACAGCGATCTTGGTGATTCAAGTGAAGTCCACTAATCAGAGCGATGGCCTTGTGTTTGAAATATCGTTTCAAGAACTAACTTTCAATCCATTGCTGTTACTTTGTGTGTTATTACCATATTTGTGTTAGTTTTCTGTGCAAGAAGGGATGAGAAGCAGACCCATAGATTATTATGAATTGTATTATGTCACACTGACAGTCCATTTTTAATAGACTTGCAGGATCTCTTCTAGGATATGTCATAGACTCATTCCAGATCTATTCTAATGATAACCAGAAAAGTACACTAACAACATGGTTCGAACAGTGGCTTGGTAGGATTATACTTAACAAAACTAGGCCCCCAACAAAAACATGCAAGGATAAATATAAAAAACACTTGATGAAGACTCAAAAAAATAAAGAAGTATAAACACCAAAGGATATGTTTTGCCGGCAATGGTTGAACAGCTATTATGGTTAGGTTTAGAATGCCAGAAGATTGAAAGAATTAAGCGAGATTGAACATTTCTTTGTATTAGTACATTTGGGTCCCACCATCAAGATCGCTGGTAGATGTGTTCTTTTGCCGTTTCCATTGTGAAAGTGTTAACATGAATGCAAAGCCTACTGGCCATACAAGAAATGACGTGACTACATAAGGTAACATTACATCACCTCCCTGTTATACCTGTGTGGTACGATGGTTCGGTGGGTAGGTGGCTAAATGGATCCATGGATGGATGGATGGAAGGGCAGGTAGAAGGTAGTTCGTCTGGCACTTAAAGACTCTATTTATACTCAGCTGCCGTATGGTTCCTTGGTCTTCTATTCAAGTGTGCAGTAACTGTCGCATGCCCACTCTCAGCATTAAGAACATCTGATGAGACAGACTAAGAGGCATTACATTTATTTCATTTATTTCCAAAGATTAGATTATCAATTATGTTACAAACGACTATCAATTTATGAATAAAACATAACCCACATTAAAGATAGATAGATGTATTGATATGTTTGAATTGCTCATGGGTTCCTGGTACCATGTATCACTGTGATTTGAGTTAGCACACTGACCACATGATTCCAATCTCACACAGTTTCTCCCATGCTAAGCACACTAATAAATATAAATTACCAGATTGCACTCCCTATCATTTGAGTATAGGATTGGAATGGAAATGGATGCAAATGAAAGATGAAAAAAAAGAGAAATAAATGTATGTGTTGGAAAATTATTGCTTTAGCCCTACACAGCGCTGGTTGAACTTGTTGAGTTTACGTGAACTTTGTTTTTGAGCTTTGATGAGATTGTTTATGAAACCTATGATTATGGCAGAATACAACATTCTGCTTTTGATCTATGCATAAGAAACTAACCATACACTTCCTAACAGGAAGTCATTTCAATTTCGATTTGATATTACTTAGCTGAGCAGTATTAGATTTGGTTATTTGTGAAGGGCTTGCTGTACACATCACCAGAGCTTAAGAAAACTAAAATAACAATGGATATATTTGTGGACTTGAATTTGTGTCCATCACAGACTTGATGAGTAACTATTTGAGTCTCTCTACAAGTCTGTAGAACTGCAAGAAAGTATCCTTTTGTTATTTTGTATGATCGCAACTCTTCTTCATGTAATAAACGTTGTTTATCTTAGAAGTGAAAATGTAATGTTTTCTAAACTGTAAAAGCTTGGGTTTAAAAAATAATAAATAAAACATTAAAACAAAAAAAAAATCAAATATATACCAATCAGTTTTTAAAGTTTATTTATTTTAATCATTGATAAATGTTTACAGGTGGTTTAACTGAGGTCTTTAAATACAGCATTCGCCATTTGCAATTAACCCAAATCCAGGGATGCTTAATCCATATCAGGTGCCCACATTCATGTTCTTATCATCTTTTTAAAATATCCCCTGGATTCCTTAAACAAAAAGTGATAAAGTTGACTCACCGACGACGACGAGGTAAAGCCCAACCCCGATGTCCACGGTTTGCGACAGCTTGGACGTATATATAGGTTCCATTTCTCATTCGGCACTTAAAACCTGGCAACAAATAATATTACTTTCGCTGCGTTCACCCTCCCCACTCCACCAACCCTGATGTGTCTCTCGATCCGGAAAGCCCTGCAAGGTTTCAGCCCACTGGTCGATTTGGGTCAGCTGTAAGCTTTCATAGTCGTCCTATGCACAGAAAAACTGTTTAAGTGGTGGCATGAGAAATGTCATCCACTGGGGATATACTGGTCTGACACGTACGCGCATACGTGTGTGTTCTCTCTCTCGCACACGCACACATCGCACACACTGTGGCTGAGGATGAGAAGGGATACTTCAAACCACATAAGTGTCCACATCCACTACGCCAATTAACGCCCACAAATTCACGGTACATACTCATACTAATAAAGTAATAATATCTGCAAGTGCCACCTCGTGCATTGGTCAGTCTGGGGATGTTCTAAATGCTTATCAAAGAATGCTGTGCATACAATGCAAACAACCATGGTAGTTTACTCTAAAAATAAGTCCTATGTTACTATGTCATGTCAACAGCAAACCAAGCCTTCTCTCTCTCTGCTGTTTACCTGTTCTGAATTCAAAATTGGCTTCCTCCCTTAACCAGCCACTACTAGATTCACAATCAGAGATCTCTCTCTCTCTCTCTCTCTCTCTCTCTCTCTCTCTCTCTCTCTCTCTCTCTCTCTCTCTCTCTCTCTCTCTCTCTCTCTCGGTATTGTCCTCAATCACAATGCTGTAATGCTTAAGGGTAGAAGCTCCTTCCTCGCCTCCCTACAAAAAAAAAAAAACGCATCTCTTTCCAAGCCTCAGCCTGGAGAACAGAAGGTTGTTCGGATGGCTGGAGTCCTGAATGATTTCCCCTGATCTGGTAAACTCACCGCTTGGTGCTTAAATGACCTGTAGACCGGGAAGTGGACCCCTTGCAGTATGTTCAACCGACCGTACTTCCCTCCGCTCCTGCTGGGTGCCACCCCCATAGCGGCAGGAGATCCTCAGTCAGTGGGCTCTCTGAGGTGCGAGATGGTCCTGATTTCGACCATATCTGGGGGGGGGGGGCTCCCTGAATTTCCCCAGCCATCTGATGTGATACGGTGATATGGTGGTTGGCTTAGCTCAGGAGGAAGAGCGGGTTGACCTATAACCAGAAGTTTGCCAGTTCGATCCCCAGGTAAACAGCAGAGAGAGACGAGGCTTGATTTGCTGTTGACATGACATAGTAACATAGGACTTGTTGTTGAACAAGTAAACAACCATGGTTGTTTGTTTTGTATGCACAGAATTCTTCCCCAGCCCCTCCTAGCTGACCCTTAACCCTAACTACTCCCGACGAGCTGGCAGTCGCCTTGCACTGTTGTAAATTGCTTTCATCTGTTGCCCTGTTGCGGCAGTATGTGAACTCTAAAAGGGTCCATGATGCCTGGCAATTAAGTGATGATATAGTCACAGTCTATTTCATCACCAAAGGGGGGGAGCTACTGGGCGATATCCATTATGGCAGGCTGGGTGGGTGCTCTTGGGCTTGGGGATAGTCTCCTCTTCATGCAAATAACATATATTTAGCGTACTTGTATAATGAATGCTAATTACTGTTACTGTCACCCAGGCCATAACCTGTTTGAACTGTCGCCCTCTGGAAGGCGCTACAGGGCAATCAGATCAAACACAAACTAATGCAGAATTATAAATTATTGCATTATCATACCAATTTGTCCTTTAAAATCGGCTGACATTTTTAAATATATATATTTGGTTTTGAATTATTTAACATTCTATATATTTTTTTTAAAAATAGCCCTTTTCTCATTTTGTCTAATTTTTTTTTTTTTTTTTAAACACTTATTTTGAGAGCCTCTACCCCAATTTCGTTGCACTTTCTGCAATGACAATAAAGAGATACTGATTCTGATTCTGTTAAGATGCAGATGTCTTCTTAAGAGCTATGGGGCTGGAAGATATCCCCTGGCACAGCTGTGTCATCAGGCTGGCCTAAAGGGTTCAACTGAACCATGAAATGAAGTGGCTCTGCCTCAAGAGTCACCGCGACATCCTTCTCAAACGAATGCACCGCCATTATTTACAAAGCCCACCAAACAATAGACACAATATACACTTTTCTTTACTGATGGCCATCAAAATAAATTTGAGTGGAAGAAGCTTTGTATAATGCTGATGTTTTTGGTACTGTTGCATTAGGTTGAAGTATGGTAATCCCCTGGTGAAGTAAGCCGGCCCATCCACTGATTGGAAATAAACAACCATATTTATCTTCTAACCAAACAGAACATGTACAAAAAAAAAGAAGCATGTCATTATTCACTGTATGCTAAGATGCGAGAGGTGGTAATTCACTGGACATAAAATACTTTGTGTGTTTAAAAAAAGTGTATGTTTGGATTTGACACATACCTGAGATGTGACTTAAGATGGACCTTACACGTTCTATACTATCATGTTCTCATCGTCTCCGATAATTTCAAAAGCCTTTTAAGAAGGCATGTTAACACAGTGCCTGTGTTAATTATGCATGGTAATAATGTGTCTATAGATTGTATTTGATTGCATCGAAATCTTAATTTCTTCATTGAGGAGCCATCACTCTTTCTTTCCCCAGCATGAGAGAGTCAAGGTGGAAGGGTAGTGCAGAAGTGACTGTGCTGAAAAGGTACTGGGGACCCTCTGATGGCTGCAGACTACCTGCGGCCTAATGGGTTGTCCCTCGCCACATATTCTTGCCATTTGCAAGAATATGTGTTCACTGTCTGACCTCCGATTCTAACCATGTTGTGATGCATGACATCGATACCCTTTCTAGAGAGAACGACTGAACAGATGCTTCGGAGAGCTACATTGTTAAACTACACTTAATTGGTGTTTGCTATTGATTGCAACTTGCACTTCCAGTTCCGGAAAGGGCAAAAACACGCACACTTATCTACTCGCAGCTCGCACAGTGTGAGGTCATCGAGACAACACCATTTCAAAAAATGTGATAAAAGCTTTCACAGCAGGGCCCAGGGTCAAGCGGTTAACTACCAAATGGAAAGGGTTTAACAAAAATAGCCCTGGGCCTGGGTCGTTACCATGGGAATATCGCCTACCTCCTCCTTCCCAGAACTCTCAGCCTTGTGAGACTGTCCTGATATTCATGCTTGCATTTCCCAATGAAAATGAGTCTGGCATTGGCTGGGCAGCAATTAATTTCCAAGAATGACAACGGTCTGACGTTGTTCAAAATAGCCATTCAGAGTGACGCGCGTTGCCTTGGAAATAAAGGGTGGAAGTCAATCAAAAACATACTGAGATCTGAGAAAAGCATTCAGTGCAGAATGGATTTCTGTTATCCTTAAACATTGTTACTCAGTCTATATCCGATAAAATAATGGTTTTGTTTGCGACACTTCACTTTGTCGCCACCATTGTTTAAAATCGTATTATACATAAATGGGTAGACTGATTGTCTGATTGTGTACAAGAGAGAGAGAGGTCTCTGTGTAGGGACAACATCTTCAAAGCAGTCGATTGTGTATCTAGTAGTGGCTGTTTACGGAAGGAAGCTCATTTTGAATACAGAACAGGCAAATCACAGAGGTGGACAAGGCTCTGGCTTATTAGGTATCAGTGCGTTATCTTTAAGGTGCGGCCGGTGTTGCTCTTGGTGAATCATGACACTCATACAGGAACCAAATTTACATGATGTGCACGTGTTTCATTTTGACCTCACATCACAATGCCTCCATTTTAGAAATATAGGAGCCTAGGAATGTTAATGGTAGTAAGGGTGTCTGGGTCGTTGTTTGGTAACTAATCATGAAATGACTTGTCATTGTGAAATAATATTTGTGTCATGAATATACCGAATATATTTACGACACAACAATTATTTAGGAATTTACATTAATGCAACTCTCGAGTTGTAGAGTTGTCAACGAAATGTAGGAGAATCTGCAACATAAATCCCCTGATGCACTCCGATGTACAAGCCCTTTTCACATAGGTATCACCAAAGGACATCCACAGGTGGTCATCACACTAATTATGGGTCTGCTGTTGTTATGTCCCAGGGTACAGGAAGTAGACTAAAGCTAGTTTAAATATCACACATTGACCATGGACCATGTTACCTGGCATGAAGCCGACCCATGTTGTCCTACACTGCGGCCTCTGTGCTCATAAACTGTAATGACACCTAGCTCCTGCTATGGATTTTACATTAGGTAAAGGTTGGTGACTCACCCTCTTCTATACGGTTATATACTGTTATTTTACCGATACCGTTCTTTTTACTGTTACATACTTACATGTTTAAAACTAAAGGAAAGTACAATGTAGCGTCAGACTTTTGGAAGCAATTTGTTATTTATTGTTAATTTAGTCAGGTGGAAATGTGATTTATCATCAGTTAATCACAACACAAGTATTGAGTGTGTGTGTGGATGATGGCTGTTTTAAGCAGCCTCCCCTGGCCGGAGACAGACTGATTGGACTCTGGGGCTGGTTGAGGTTGCATACCTTTTGCACAATTAGCAATCAATGTGCCACATGTTAAACCAGCCATCACCACACCTCACTTACATGGCAGCCAGGAGAATCACCATCTTCATGCTTCATTGTCTGCAAATCTACAATAAACCGGTTTAGAAAAACATGACCACCTTGTGTCTAGAGGAGCCCGGCAAAGCCCACTGTGGGGCATGCAGCATGGGTATTGCTACAACAAGTGAATGAGGTATAAGTTGGATAATTTCTGGATTCATGTTCTTTCTCAGAAATTAATGACAAATCCGATTGAAATTGAAAGCCATAACAAAATGTTGAGCCTTCATATCTATAATTAATATAGTGCTTGCTGTCTCATCCATTCTGACAAGAACCCTCCAGACGCAAACATACTTTTTTTATCTGAATAAAAAATCAATCAATCATTCAGTAAGTAAATCATTCGAGAACATCCAGGGATTAATTTCCCCCATTAAAAACCTTATCGTAAGGATTTTATTTAAGTGACGTTTTATATTTATGTTGCTATACGAGATGATGAGTGGAATAGGAGATGGTCGGTGTCTTGAACATACGGTACTGATGAGTGTCAATTCCACAGTAGGCCTAACTTAATTGGACACCGACTGAATTAAGTAACAAGTCTTTCCAAGTAATTGCTCTCAGCAACTGTCAGAATATGCCAGTTGCTCTGGTTGCTTAACGAGTAGAGCTATAAAGGCTCGGTTCTTACGGCAGAGACCCAGGTTTGATTGGTGCCCATGGTCAATCGATGCATGTCACTCACTCCCATACCTTTCTGCCTAACTTATAGTATCTTCGTGGATAAAGCATAAAAATGCTAAAATAAATCGTACATAAAAAATAAAATCTAGTGAAACACTCAGGAGTGCCTTGTTGATTAAGCAACACCCTGTCCTTGGGAGTTGAATCTTTAAAGAAAAATACAAAATCTGTTAAATTATGTTTCCACTAAAATATGTTCTTACTAAATCGAAATAGACCTTTGCTTTAAATTCCAACGTGAAAAATAATTAGAAACATGTACAAAACAAATCAAAAATTGTAGATAATACAGCTGTCATGTAATTATTTCACTGTTACAATTAACTCCACGAATGGGGCGTCGCACTTCTTGCAATCCGTTTGCCTTTATAGTCTGGTCTTAATTTGTGAAAATGTATTGATTATATTATTAATTAGTGCCCACATATGCGTTTCTTTTATGTGTATTTCAAGTAGGTCATGGAGGAAAATGCAAAACCACACACCTAATAGCCAAGGATGTGATTTGATCAGTTATTCAAAGTAAGATGAAAAGATTTGTAAGCGTAGTCCAATTGTACCACCCAGTACCGTTTGTGTAATGTTTCTATAAAATGTATTAAATGTACATTTTCATGAGATCTATTTGTTACAGATAATGGTGATAACGACTGAGGTTAAAACATGGTCACGTATTCAAATAGGGAATGGTTATTGAAGGAGACTCATTGCTTGAGAGGCACACCTTTCCGTATTCATGCTCTGCTTTTCAAACCTTAAATTACATTAGCAATTAAGAGTTATTCAGGCAAATTGGCGGATCCCCCCAGCTCTATGTGTGTGTGCGCGCGCACGTGTGTGTGTGTGTGTGTGTGTGTGTGTGTGTGTGTGTGTGTGTGTGTGTGTGTGTGACCGCTGAGCAGAGCCGCAGACCTACTCAAGGGAGAAACTGTCTTCCAGCAACGTCTCCACTGTCCACTGGCGCTGTCGTATCTTATCCTAATAGCCGGGTCCGAGTTATTGTTAGCGTCTTCCAAAGCAGGATCTCCCAAGGGCCACGGGGACGACCAGGGCATTGTTCAATCAATCCGTCTCTCCAGAGTGTTTTCACTTGATATAGAATTTTTTTTTCTTTTCTTTTATCATTTGCATGCTTTATTCATGAGAGCTGCAGTGTGAGTAAGACAGGAAGGTATGGGAGAGAGAGTGCGCAAATGACCGCGGGCTGGGATCGAACCCGGGGTGCTGCCGTAAGGACTGAGCCTTAATGGTACACCAGGGATTTTGAGTATGACCAGAGCTGTATGAAGCATTTCTGTTACTCGTGTGATACTATGGTAGAATATGAAAATGGAAGCAAACGTAAATGAATGATGACAGATGATGGAAATGCCCGGCAGCTATAGTTGATCCTCCAGAGACATTACAAAAATAAAATGTAGTTGTGATCATGGCAGTAGACATGATCTTAACGGTAGAGATAAGCTTGTGATATCCGTCCAGAATGTACAAGATAAAGGAGAAACACAGAAGTACAATACAAACATTGTCACTCTCTTGCTCCCAGTGGGAAATGCCGTTCATTGCCTCGGCTAGGAGCTTACAGCACTCCACCACTAGGTGGCAGGAGTGCTTTCTTTATGAGTGACTTAACCTCATACGTCCTCCATTGTATAACAGACAGCAGACATACTTGAGCACCGCTGTGTACGCTCAGTTTGACCTTTCTAAATTAAAGGGGTAACACTTTTGACCAAAAAAAAAGTTCTGTTGTTTTGAGAATAATCTTTTAAGACTTAACGTTGGGAAACTCCATAATGTAGGAGCAAGTAGGATTAGACTTCTAGGCTACCAGCAGCACCACATTGTGTTCACCTGATAAGTGGAAACAGATGACTCCTTCCTCATTTTTAGTTTATACTACTTAAAAAATAAAAATAATACAGTACAAGTATAGAAAAAAAAAGCAAATGAAAAGGAAGAATTTAAATGGATTCGTGTCTGGTAATTTGTCGAGCAAATTGGACGGTTTTGTCTGATTTCCCAATGTTCGTGAATGATCCGGTTAGATTTCAGCATCCAATAGTTTGCTTAATAAGCCGCAACATCTCCATCTTGTCTTCTATTGTGGCCCCCGTAAGTAATCACTTGTTGAAATGTATTGGTGTCAGCATTCTGCAACCGCGAGCGCATATAACGTTTCAATGTTTATTTTGTGCACAAATAATCATGCTCATTCATGTGCAAAAATCGCCATACTCTTGAGAGGCATGATAAATTTAGTTTCCAGGAGAGAGAGAGTAAAAACAACTTTGACAGCAACGATGTTTTAACAGGGCGAGTAAATTTGGCACCACCAAAGGCTCATTTTCTGCGTTGCTTTCTCGGCGGTGCACATACGACTCAGTTTAATCAAGGCTGCGGCCCACAAAGGGGGCATTTGTTTAATCATTTTGGCACCGAAAAGTTATGCTCCGACGACCCGTACGGCTTTCACAAAGGCGGCGGTTGTGTGTGCATACGTGTGGGCACGTGTGTGTGTGTGTGTGTGCATATATTGTGTGTTAATATCTGTGAGTGTGTCTTCACATACATGTGTCCATGATTTTTTAGTACACTTGTGTCCAAAGTATCTGAAAATGTGCAGAAAATGAAAGAAATTGTAAAGTTTTGGAAACATTTTTTGGTACGATAATTCAATCTTTAGATTTTTAAATCTGCTTGCCTGTGTGACTGTGTCCATATTATGCGTTTCTTCAAAGAAGTTAGTTCAAACGGATATATCCCTCCATTTCATCAACATTGTCCAACGAGAACTTGGCATGCCAGGGTACCGCTTGTTCTTGGGAGAACTGTTTGTTCTCGAAATAAATGCCTCTTTGATTAACATATACTGTTGTGCCTCACTGTCATGGCCCCTGACACTGTTTTGACACAATTCTGAGCGGTGTAGCCAATCCGTTAACACTCTCGTCAGTCAACTAGTGTAAGCTGAATGTCACGGGTGGACGAGGTCCAGCCTTGAGCGACGTCGACTTAAAGTGTTACTTGAGGGGTACCCTGTCCATCTTGAAGCTGTACCCCTTGTCTTTCACCGACTTTTTGGCTTAGAAGAGTGGTGTGAGTGTGTGAGACAGGTTTCTGCCGTCTCTAGGTGATGCAGTGTTTTAAATGACAGTATTGCACAAACACAAAGACAGGGGCCTCCCCCAGTAGGGGCCCCAGGGAGTCTGTTGCTCCTGTGTACAGTATAAATAACCAGGGACGTGTTAGGTGTATCGTAACGACGTATGGAGGGGGGGGGGGGGGGGGGGAGAAACCACAAAGCGGCCCTTGGCATCAAGTGAAAACATTAAGGCACTCATCATGAATACTTACAAGCTGTTGACTCACTGGGATGGCTGAGAAATGGGCCCTGCTGTTGAGAAACGTTGGGACCAGTGGGAAGGTAATTGCATTTCCTGTTGGTCTCTGAGTGTCAGGTCCTTAGTACCTCCATCTCTCCGTCTCCATCTCTGTCTCTCGTTTCTCTATGGCTCTTTAAAAGTTACACACACACGCACACACACACACACACACACACACACACACACACACACACACACACACACACACACACCACACCCTGTAACTTCTACAGAGCCCTTTTAGAGCGATTTCTAGTTTCTATAATTTGATTTTACCTTTGGTAGTTATCTGCATTCAAATCAAAGGCATGCATATAGTCGTAGTAAAGCACAATCGTAATATTTGTCACCACACTATTGCGTTGGCACATGTGCACATGTGGCACATACAGAATTAACTGCGGGTATAGTGGGATTCAAATGCATCCAGCCTCATGTAATCCTTGAACAAGCTCACCCCCTCTCTGTGTCGGTCTCTCGTTTGATAAAGCGAGAGATTTGGACGGCTGCCATTGTCAGGCGGGGGGGGGCAGGATGCAGTTAGTCGCCTAGGTTTGAGACAGCGTTGAAAAAATGTCACTTTATTTTAAGCAGTCCCACATCCTTCTGGAAAACCAATCAGGGCCCTTCAATGCTGGTGTGTGGGAATGGGGTGATGTGAGGGTGGGGGGGGGGGGTGGGAAACGACACTACTGCTGAGATTAATTGACTTGTTAAAGTTTGTTTCCCTCAGGAGAATTTGGGGCGGTAATTAAGGTTTTCTTTTTTTTTTCTTTTATTTGCCTGACAGCAGAATTAAAGGCATCTGTGCGCCTTCACCAGTCTGTCTTGCGAGGGCGGTCCGCTTGTTTGACGAACCCGTCGTTGCCTACCTGACTGAACTGTGTGACGCCTGTGTGTGGGCCAGCCTGTAAACCTAACTGCATTTAATGACTTTTTTTTGCTCCTCCTCTTGCAGATTTTTTGGAGGTTGGCGCGGCCTGTCCTTTTGTGAACCGATCGTTTGCGTTGCCAGATCGATGGAAGTCAAGTAAAGTTCCCTGACCGTTTCCATCGCTCTGTATTTCTGTTTCAAAATGTTGTATTTTAACGGCATTTTGTTTTTATTGCCACAGTTAAACTCCTTAAAGCTCTGGAAAAATTGCTTTTGTTGGTTGATCTTTAAAGGACATGTGAACTCCCACATTGCAACGTTTGCACATGTCTTTTAAGCCTCCAGGATCTTACAAATGTCTTGTGATCTAATCTAGAGCAGAGGCACAGGATCGAGGCTACAAAGAACCTCACAGATCTTGAGAGAACCGGTCGTGGACTCGCCTATAATGTCCCAAGCTCGTAAAATCCAATGAATAGAAATTGTATAAATTCTATTTATAAACTGTATAAACAAGACCCATTCCAGTGCGTATCAATGGCAATTGTCCTTATCTCTTTTCCTCTGTCCCCCTACGTCTCATTATTCACACCTCACCTCCACCGGACACACACGAACGATGGCACATGCACACACACATATCCCCTATGCATGTGAGCTGAACAGTGAGTCTTTGGCCTTGCTGGACACACACATGCACACACGCACACGCACACAACCAGGCACACGCACGCATGCACACACAAATATACACAAACACACATATACACACACGCACGCACACTTATACACACACACACACACACACACACACACACACAAGCATGCACACGCATACACACACGCACACACACGTCAGGCTGTGAATTCACTCTTTAAGGCGTGGAGAAGGCTGGTGTCCCTCCAAGATAAACAGACCCAACGCCACCGAGTCGGCAGTCTCAGAGTTGTGTCATGGTCTAGCAGCAGACGACTCCAATGCTATGTTTCTTTTTTTTTCACTAGCTAGGCGTCTGGCCTAGCGATATCCATACACTCACTTCACATTTCACATCCTGTTGGCATGACCGTTCCCTCAAAACGCTGCCCAGGGGATGAGTTTAAAACAAGATCAGGGGGCCCCCCTCCAACCACTTTTATTTGGGATCCTGCAGACGGTCAAGGCCCCTGGGCGAGGCAGGGAAAATGGCTGACCGTTTATTTTACTTCTCCGCTCTGGAGTGCGTGTGTCTGGAGACACCCGGAACAGGATGTATAACACAGACAAAGGTGGAAGAATCAACACTGGGGGTGGAAAAGACGGGTCGGGAATGAGGGGGGGAGAGTTGAAGGAACTTTTTGGCGGGACTGGACGGACGGTGGCAACAGAAGACGTCCACACACCACCCCCTGCTTAGCGTAATTGCAGATTGACACATGTCCTCTTCATGCGTGAAGGACAATTATTTCAGAGGTAGGAGAAGGGTTTTGAGTGGGGGTGGGGAGAGTGGAGAGGAGCGATAGGGGCCCCGGGTTTGTTTCTGTCTGTGGAAGCTCAATTGTTTAGCCAGGCGGGGTGCCAGGGTGTAGGGCCATGGCTCTGCTGTAGTTCCCGCGGCCAAGGTGAGGCCAGAGAGAGAGAGAGAGAGAGAGAGAGAGAGAGAGAGAGAGAGAGAGAGAGAGAGAGAGAGAGAGAGAGAGAGAGAGAGAGAGAGAGAGAGAGAGAGAGAGAGAGAGAGAGAGAGAGAGAGAGAGAGAGAGAGAGAGAGAGAGAGAGAACACGTGAAGGTATCCATGGTCTCCCGGTTGAAAACAACAACCGTGGCAGAATGGCCCCCAAAGGGGTACAAGGACATGATTATGTTGTTGCTTTCTGGAGTAAATCTTAACGGAGGGAAGTTTCAACCCTGGTGCTGGGCCTGTCGGCCTGCATTACGCTGACACGCAAGGCCTGGCGAAAGGGAAATCCAGGTGCCTTAGCCCGTACTTCGCCCTGTGTGGCAAGGAACAGCTGAATTAGCAGGAGCTCGGCTAACGGCTTGTCTCGCGTCGCAAACGAGCTCTCGTCTCCTCTTACATTGTTGCGAAAAACGTGTTTCGAAAAAGTCTGGTAACGGGACGGCAATGCTCAGAACTGATGGTAAAAACAGAACTGTTATTTTATGGGCAAAACGCTTTGAAAAGGAGAAGTAATGATATTGTTCCAGCGTAGTGCTTGTGTAAGGGCTCCTGAATGTCTGCCTGGAGATATTCACTCGAGGAAACACAAGAGCGTTCTCAGGCGTGATACCATCTGCTGAATGCAACAACGGGAGATCCAGTTCCAGACGAAACCGTCGCTTAGCTCCAGCCACGGGATGTACAGTCGAAGGGCATGCGTCCTGCGACCCAGGCAGACAAGGGTTTTGCGGAAAGGCGACACCGTTACAAGGCCCGGCGTAATCAGAACGAGCCGGGGCTTTCAGATGGTATTTAGATATGTAATGCTAACAAATGAGCCTTTCGCTATTATGGCAACAGAGCACTCGTGTTATTTCAGCAGCCTCGTCCATTCCTTTTCTAGTGGTTTTCAGACGCTTAGACTGTATCCTTAGGCCATGTCCTAAGCATGTTTAGGTATGCACATTCTCCCCTTTAGCGTGAAATTGCTCTATTATTGCCATGAAAAATTGGTGTGCGCAGCCCTACGGATGCTTACATTAAACATGGCAGTCATTTGAAGCCCTGCGTTTAGGGGGGGGACTTGTACCGAAATTGAATTTGGGAATCTCTTCGCTAATTCGACTTGGCGGGCTCTGCTCCTTAGTTTAAAGAGCAGAGGAAGAGGTGCCTTCAAACATCCTTTGGCTGCTGCTCTGAACAACGGGTTCCAAGTGTTTTGACTCGAAAGGAGACCGTTTTCCCCCGCGATCAAGATCATTTGAGATGCTTTTTAATGAATGTACAATTTCCGTTTTTTTGTCCGTCAACTTTCCAGATTTCCCTCTTTTAAATTGTCCTTATTTCACGGCGTGACGTGACATTCAGTCGACAAGCTTATCCAAAGTGAGTCTCCTTTTAGTCCGAGCCTAGCAACCGGGGGCTGAGACCGGTCAACGTATGCAATCCATACGGGAACGTATGGACACCGCACCGCACACCCTGCTCTCCTCCATGTTACACAACTTCAGACGCGGATGCGGGAGTTGCTATAGGAATCCATATTTTAATAAAAAAGCCAAACGCGGGCAGTGTCGATACATCTGAGGTGCACATTAATAATAACAACGTGTGTTTCCATCATCCCCCCTCACCCCCTGACGACATGTTGACAGGATGAATAAGAGGACGGCCAGTCCTGCGAAGCTTCCGAAGACTGCATGGGCCTCCTCCTGTTTGGGTTGGATGCCAATGGCTGAAATTGTATTGGGGTTTGGGGAGGGGGGTGTGGGGGGGAGGAGAGGGCTGGGAAGAAAGAGGAAATTAAAAGAAAAAGACAGGCTTGCAGTTTTCAATGTTAAGAGTGGAACTGATTTAACATCTCCTTTGTTCCTACACATGTCAGAGCCGTGTTCCCCCCCCGGTTAAAGTAGGCCGCATATGAGTGTTAACCCAGCTTTGTAGTACTGGCAATAAGAAGAGAGAGAGACGCATCGCTGCCGGTTAACCCTATCGCCCCCCCCCCCCCCCCCTCTCCTGGCCAAGCAGCATTGACATCTGACATCTGAATGCTGATGATTTAAAGGACTCCAAACCTTCAAATAACAAAATAATAACATCTAGAATTTGATGTGAAAAGGACCTGCTCGATCGCTGTTTACGCAAGTTTTCCTTCTTATTTTATAAACCTGAGATTTGCCGCTGTATAAATCCACCACTTCCTCCTCCTTTTCCTGTGAGGGCACCCGGGGCAGTCATGTGGGGTGAAGCCAGGCTGCTGGCCCGGACTGCTGCTGCTGCTGCTGGCGCTGTTCTCGCTGTACCTTTAGCACCTGTGGGTGGGCGTCAACACCGCTGGGCTAAACAAACACGACCGGTGTCCAACTTTGACCACACTTAGGAATGGGATGGAGGGGTGGGGGGGGGGGGGGAGTGAGAGGAATTGGCAGTGCCCTCTACAGTCCAGGAGGTTAAGTCTATCTGTTTGAGATACTAGAGTACTCCATATCCAGGATGGAATACTTTACTCCTCATGGGTGGCAGTTGTGGGTTTAATGCGTGATGTTTGAAATACCGTTGGCTTCCTGAAGATGGCGATGTTGTTCTGATTTGAGCACCAGCAACCTCTGTGCTCGGCTTTGCCTTCTTCTGAATTGGGTAACAAGGCCCGACGCAAACGTAATCTCTCTTTCACTGTGGACCAATATCAAAGGCCTTTTCACATGATGTGTGTGAGTGTGTGTGTGTGTGTATGTGGGCATGGAAGGGGGGGGCAGAGGGGTCCTTTACGCCAATCCACCCACTCTGGGGAAAAAATTAAATGATCAAGCGAAGAACAAAGCAGCCATCTTCCAAGGGGGCAGAGAGGTAAATGAGATGGATGGAAGTAGCGACTGAGTTTGCTCGAAACAAACACAAACCCTGGCTCTCTCCCTCCGTAATGGTCACATGGTTCGTCTGCGGGGGCTTC
>NC_136949.1:6317897-6322897 GCF_949987615.1 Pollachius pollachius
ATGAGAAGCCGGTAAAGAGTCAGGGGTCGTAAATCAGACCATCTCCCTCTGTTTCTCTCTGTCTCTCTCTCCCTCTCTCTCTCTGTCTCTCCCCTCTCTCTCTCTGTCTCTCTCTTCATCTCTATGCTCTCTGTCTCTCTCCCTCTCTCCTTATCTCCCTCTCTACCCTCTTTCTCTCTTTCCCCCCTTTCTCTCCACTTTCTCTCCCCTCTTTCCCCTCTCTCTCTGCCCTCTCTCTCTCCCCTCTCTCTCTCCTCTCTCTCCCCCCCCCGGCCCGTTCTCCCTCCGTCGGCTAGAGTGTGGCGCAGGGCAGATCGGCGGAGGTGATTTACGGCGGGTCTTTAAGGCCTAGTGAGGTGGCATTATGCACTGTAAAGAGTTACAAATGGAGAGACATTAACCTCCACCCCCTCAGAGCTGTCAGTTTGATACAGCCTCCCCCGGCTCTCAGAGGGGAGGGCGGGAGGGATGGGGGGAGATAGATGGCCGAAAAAGAAAGATGAAGAGAGAGAGAGAGAAAGGGGGGAGATAGATGGCTGAAAGAAAGACGAAGAGAGAGAGAGAAAGGGGGGAGATAGATGGCTGAAATAAAGACGAAGAGAGAGAGAGAAAGGGGGAGATAGATGGCCGAAAGAGAGAGAGAAAGGGGGAGGTAGATGGCCAAAAGAAAGAGAGAGAGAAAGGGGGAGATTGATGGCAAAATGAAAGCGGAAGAGAGGGAAAGAAAGGGGGAGGAGGGAAAGAGAGAGTAGGGAAAAGGAAAGAGGCCGGGAGTGTATTTGCAGGCTAAAAACAGCGGGATGAGTTACAACTCCCCTTCGCCTCGGTATTTGTTGCCGAGAGGTTGCGGAGGTCAGACGCTTCAGTTTGGTCAGTAACGGAATAGGTGCGAGGCACTCCTCTCTCTCTCTCTGCTCGGGGACCCCCCCCCCCCCCGTAGGGACCCCCCAAGAACCCCTTCCCTGTGTCTGCGTGGAGTGGTGCGGCCCGTGCTGCTGTGTTCGTGCCGTGTCAGGGCGCTTCCTGAACCCTTTAAGAGGGAGCTTCCTGCGCATATTTCACACTCTGGGCGAAAAACAGGCGGGAAAACCCTTTTCCGTTGAAGAAAAAAAGATGGAAATCCAGAGAAAAGTAGACCTGTGTGTGTGTGTGTTCCACCGTGATGAAATGAGATGACGAGGTGGCAGTGAATGAAGTGAAAGTGATAAATTCATCCGCCTCACTGGGAAAACACATCCCCTACCCCCCCCCCCCCCCCCCCCCCCCCCCCCCACAACCCCCTGCGAAAACAGTTACCGCGACAACTGTTGGTTTTTTTAATTCGTTCTCGTGCATTTTTTACAGTTCCATCCACTATAAATTATCACGGCACACACACACACACACACACACACACACACACACACACACACACACACACACACACACACACACACACACACACACACACACACACACACAGACGTAGCCACTCTGCTATCCACCAAGAATAACACGCGCCGCAATAGAGAGGGCTGTGTGCGCGTTGTGATACCCAGAGTTCAATTGCCACATTAATTAAGCGGTCCGGGGCAGTCTGGAGTGACAGACGGGCCCCGTCGCTGGAGGCCCCTCTGATTCCCTGCCAGGCGCGGGACCAGCTGTCCCGACGCTGATTTATGGAAAGGTCCAGCAGTCGGAAAGGTATCCAGGAGTTATATATTTTTAGTGGCCGGCGGTGCTGCACACATGTGCAGGGGCTTAGTCCCTCAGGGGCCCCATTCATCTCTCACCACCACCCTGTTGATAACATCCTCCCTTATGCGACACACACACACACACACACACACAAGCCGCACTGTGCACACCAGCTAAGGAAGCACACGCGCACGCACTCACACACACGGTCACACGCACGAAGCTCACTGTGCACACCAGCTAAGGAAGCACATACACGCGCATTCACACACACACACGCACGCACGCACACAATCACACAACGGTGTGCACACCAGCAAAGGTATCATACACGCGCACACTCACACACGCACGCACGCACACAATCACACGACACTGTGTACACCCGCAAAGGTATCACACACTCACACACATACACACACACACACACATGAAATACACACAGGCGTGTGCTTGTTAGACATACACGCACGGGGTGCGTGCACGCACAAACAAACAGAGGGGTCCGGTAGGGACCTGATCAGTTTCCTACAGTCACATAAATACACAGCGGGTGTTTAGATGACACTGGGTCTCCGGGCTGCTCCCCGGCAAAGCTCGCTCGCCATTTACGGATGTTTGAGAGGAAGTTATTCAGGACTGTGTATCGCCAGCCTTCCTTCCTGCTCTCACAGAAAACGGTTGTTTGGGCTCGTAGCGGTCATAGTGCGGGAGTCCCGACTCGGTTAACTGTTGTTTTCTCTCTAACATCCTCTTCTTCTTCTTTCTAAATTCCGTGTTGTCTGGCGTGCGTCTGAAGCGTTACCATATCCATTTCCATATTGAAAAGGTGAGAGAAAAGAACGAGAGGCCGTTTCCAGTGCCAGCTGCCTTTTAGATGTATTCTGGTCGTCGTCCCGACACACGTGCAAATAAAGTTTTTTTCCCCGCATTTGAATATCAAAATGGCTGATGATGAAGGTGGCATGCACGAGCACAACCCTCCCATCACAGACGTAGACATGGAAAACGGCGCGGGGGGGGGGGGGGGGGGGGTTAAGGAGATGAAGGCGAATGTTAAGGGTCTGTTTTGCACATCACACACTCAAACGGGAGGACTTTGCAATGCCTCAGAAATGGCATCAGTAAACAACTTGATTAAAAGGGCTGAAAATACCCACAGAGTCTGTCATTTCAATGCCAGGGGAGAGAGAAATGTTTATAAATTACCCCTAAAGCGCGAATGCAACTTTACTTTATTTGTGTTTAAATTTAGAGCGCCGTTAATTAGCTTTGTTTGTAAATGTTTGGGCCTAAACGTTGAATGCAACAGGGGGAAAAAAAAAACGGCTTCATTCTTCACAATTGAACTGGATGGATAAATGCGTGGAGCCGTGCTAAATGAATACAGTCAAATAAAGACATGATTCAGGTCAAATACCGTACAGCGTGTCCAGCCTAAAAAAAATCCAGCCTACATAGTTGATTTAATCATATTACTATCATAAATAATTTAAAAACCATGCGCAAAAACTGAAAGATATACAAAAAAACATAAGAATAATAAAAAAAACAATGGTCAATCTGGCAGTTGAGTTTCCTTTTCCGTCCACCCCCCGACCCGACCCCCGATGTGTATTTTATGGAGTCCGACGTGTTCGGCGGCACCACATTTATCATGCTCCAAGGCCCCTTGGGGTCATGTGATCCGGCCATATAGAGAAAGCAGAACCTGTCGTACGACAGCGATCGGAACCCGCCGCACTTTTCACGGGTTTCGGATATCGAGGGAGCGACGGGGAAGGTGGAAACTGCCAGAGAGCGTTTGAGACCGCTAAGTAACGAGCAGATGAGGGGGAAAGGAATACGGAGGTCGGGGTCTTCTGACGGCACCGCCGCAGCAAGTAAAGCTCGCTTTTTAAGTGTGTTTTAGATCTCGAAATCATGGGAATAACTTATCTTTTATTTGCTATTTAGACATTTTTCCGTACGATTTACTTAAAAGAATACGCTTCCAAGTGTATTTTTATCTTTTACATACTATTTTGTCATTTAGCGTGAATGAAAAACACACTTCTAAGTGTATTTTTATCATTTATTTACTATTTAGTCATTTAGCTTGAATAAAATGTAATATGAAAAAAATACACTTCTAAGTTTATTTTTATCTTTTATTTACTATTGATTAATTGAGTGTGAATAAAGTATACTTAGAAAAACACACTTCTGAGTGTAATTTTTTCTTTTATTTAGTATTTAGTCATTTAGCAGACGCTGTCCTTCTAAAGAGACTCTAGACTCTAAAGAGCGTCTTTGTTAATAAGGAGCCGGTTAAGGGATGCCTACCGGTAAGCTGTGGACATCGGGGTTCAAAGGTCAAACCCAGAACCTTCAGCTGGGATTTAAACACCCTCACCGCTAGACAGGCCTGTCTTCAGTTCATTTGCACGCCACAATTGATGAAGTTAGTAAAATAAGGGGGGGGTTATGTGAAAATGAATAGTGCAAATCAACAAGCTTTGCTTTCCATTCAATGCACTCTTGGTGTGTTATCACGACTGAAGATATAATCACTTGCATATGAATGATCCCGTTGAAACGCCCCCCTGTGCCAAGTGCAACATGATCCTCATATTTCTGTGAATTGATAACTGCTCTTAATTTCCGGGGAAGACAAACACTAGGAGGAATTATGACAAAATCATTTTCGGCCCAACCCAAATGAAATGAATCACTTTTGAAACGATATCAGAACGAAGCCAGGGATATAATTGGACCCATCTTTCATATTACCAAATGAAGAAGAAAAAAAAAGGAAACAGACTTTCGTTCATATGCCACTAGGATGGTAGCTCTTTAAAAACTAAACCCGCAAATTGCTCTCAACAATTCCAATACCCCTGGAGTTGACCACTTTAAAATTGGCCCGTTTGGAGATTATACATACGGCTATTTGATGGCTCTGTTATTACGACTGCGATGCGGAGGGGAGGGCTGGGTGGGGGAGGGGGGAGGGGGGAGGGGGGAGGTGGTGATGGGGGTGGTGGGGAGTTCGGGGCGGGGGGGGGGGGGTCGGGGTTTGTGGCTAGCAGGCCGGATGGTTTCCCTTGATGTGGGCGAGGGCTTTGAGCTTCCATACCGCACGCTTCTGTACTCTGCAACAGAAAAAACACAGGAGATGACTTCCAAATGAACACATACAAACGTGCACAGGCACACGCACCGACACACACACACACACACACGCGCGAAGACACACGCACACACACAAATACACACACAACACACACGGGTTCACATGCACAAACGACTCACACACACATGCACAAACATACGCACAGCCA
>NC_136949.1:6327897-6330874 GCF_949987615.1 Pollachius pollachius
GTAGTTTATGTGCATAGAGATTTGAATCAGATCCCCCTTTCCTTGTTTTCAGTGTGAGACAGAGGGGGGGGAGAGAGAGAGAAAAGGAAATATGGGGGCCTTTTTCTGTTAAACCAATACGGGATAATCCCTAGTCTGTGTGTACTATGACGGGTAAATATTTAAAGTTTTTCCTGGGGTGCAAACTATTGGTAATTGCTGCATTGTTCAGTTTTTGTTTGTTGTGTTGTTGTTTACATCTTTTCACTCCATTACATCGTGAGCCCATTTGTTTAGAGGTTTGATTGAAGGCATCTGAAAATCCACAAAAATGCAGCGAATTGCTATTTGTGAGAGAGATGGAGTGGAAGGAGAGATGGGAAGAGGGAGATATCAAGGGATGGAGGGGAGGATTGTAATGGACAAAAAAGTGCTGTGTAAAAAGGAATGCAATCATGCTGTTTATATAAACGTCAACGTAAAAAACAATCTATTGGAAGTTCCCACTGGTTGTGTCTTCAGGACGTTTTGAGTGGGTTACACGACTTGAAGTGTTGTGCTTTGGATCTCATCGGCTACTCAACCATCACACACATCGCATCGGCCTCACGTTCAACGTTAACATTGATTAAAGGACCACTGGGTCTAAACACACAAACCTCAACACCCTAACCACACCCCAACCCCAATACCTAAACCTAACCAAACCTTTCTTTTACCTGAAGCCCCAAACTAACCCCAAAACCTAACCCTAACCAAACCTAACATTTACCTCCAACCCCAAACCAAAACCTAACCCTAACCGAACCTAACATTTACCACTATCACCAAAACCTAACCCGAAATGAACCCAACATTCACCTTCAACCACAACTCAACCCAAAACCCTAAACATAATCCAACTAACTTTTACCTCCAACCCCAAAACCTAACCCGAACCCAACTTTACTTTAACCTCTAAACCCTAACTCCAACCTAACCCAAAACTGACCTCAACCAAACCAACCTAACTTCTTGCTCCAGACTTTGTTTTCCATTTCCATACGGGATAAAGTAGGCTTTGGATGTGACTCTCGAAACAGTATGAAGCTGTGTGTGTCAGTGTAAGCATTTAACGGTCAAATTCATCAGTGCAGTATCTGCAAATACACATCCTCTCACATCCCGAGAAAAAACACACAAGAACCTTGCATGTGTGTTTCCTTTTGATGTCACTGAAAGATCAACCAACATTTACCCAACTCATGCAAACATACAGGGCACACTAATGAGCAACTCAGTCTCCTTTTAAAAGATATTTATCCAGCTCCGACCTCTAGCTGTTAACTGTGGACACGCAAACACATGTGGGCACGATGACTGTCTCCATTCGCCTACTGAGCCTCAACCATCGAAGCGTGTTAAAGTTTATTTTTATATTTCCCTTCTGAGGTTTGAGGCCTTCTCTCTGCCATGCTGCCACTGTGAACACTCCCTCGGAAAGAGAAATTCACTTCCTGTCATACTTCCTGTCTGATATTTATAATAATTCCACCTCATCCCTTCCCATGTTAAGCAGTCATGTTAATTTAATCACACCATATGTGGACATGATTACATCACAATCCTGTTGCGATGTGCGTCTCGTGTTATGCTAATGATTAAAAGTAGTGAAACAATATTGTGTTACCACAATCGGTCATCACAAGTGGCTTGAAATCCAAACATGTGTGTGGGGGGGCTAATATGGGGAAGAAAGGGTGCAAGGGCACGGAGGGGTGTGTATGTGTTTGTATATAATTATCGCTCTGTGTGTGTTTTGTATATAATTATCGTATGTGTGTGTGTGTGTGTGTGTGGTGCCCACCCTATTCTTTGTTCTTCTGTGACCCCCCCCCCCACCCGCTGCCAGACAGGTGAGGAGGGAACAGAGGTACGGTCATCGCGTGCACATCTGGCCACCAGCTGTGTGTGTGTGTGTGTGTATGGGTGGGTGGGTGTGTGTGTGTTTACACCTGACCCCAGCTTAAGACTTAAGTCTGGGTCGCCCCCCTCGTCGCCCCCCCCCTCCCTCCCTCCCCCCCCCCCCCCCCCCCTCTCTAACCCCTCCCGTCCCTCCCCCTCTTTTGTTCTAGAACGTTCTGACTTCCTACTGTCGAGGAAAAAAATACCCCCCCCCCCGCGACCGGCAGTTTAAAAATGAGAGACCACAGCCCTGCTCAATACCTCACCTCGATCACGCTCAAGCGCACACACACACACACACACACACACACACACACACGCGCCACCAGACCCAGCCTCGGGGAGAGCTACTGAATACCCACCCCCCCCCCCAGAAAAAAATCGGTTGAATTCAAAGGTGATTAAAGTAATCAAAGCAAACTGAGGGTATTGAAGAAGAAGAAAAAATGGGAGATCATTTAAAGTCTGTGGCGAAGAGCTAAGCCAGTGAGCTGTGGAAAATGCTTTGATGGGGTGGATTTAGGGAGAGAGAGAGAGACAGATAAAGAGAGAGAGGGGGAGAGAGAGAGGGAGAGAGAGAGAGACCAAAAGCAGCTAACTCACGGTGGTCATACGTGTCATGACTCACGTGTCATGACTGATACCGTAATTATGTTATTTTCCTTGTCCATAAACACCAAGAGTTGCATCATGGACTTTGTGCTTTTGCAAACCATCGCAAAAAAAAAGGAAGAAATATATATATATATATATATATATATTAATATATCTACGCGATACCATCACGTGCCATCCGAGACATTTTGTACGCGTTTCGCATCCAAACGATGCTATTTCTCTCAGAGTGTTTACACTCACACCGAACCACAGGGGAAGCCCGGTCTCAGACGACTGCTAAACAACACTAATCGCCCACGATAAAAATGGAACATTAAATCAGCGTTCGATAAACACAAGCGCTGGAGAGTCACCAGAGATAGCCTTTGATAGTCGGTTTCTTGTTGTATTTTTCCACGCTGTGCAGTGTTTGTAGTGGCCCCCGACGCCGGGGGAA
>NC_136949.1:6331074-6336074 GCF_949987615.1 Pollachius pollachius
ATTTCTGAAAGGGAACAAGGAGTAGCAGAGTGCTAGCATCAGCTTATTTTAATAGGCCATATAAAAACAACCAAAGAGGGAAAAAAACACTTTACTATAGCCAGTTAATGCCAACTAGTCTGGCATGCAGCTGTTTCTCCCAAAACCCTCCTCCCTATTCATAAAAAAATAGAAAAACTTTCTCATCTTGTGGCGTCCCAATGAAACAACAAATATCCCCAACAGCACAACACACACATGCACACACACACACACACACACACACACACACACACACACACACACCACACACACACACGCACACGCACACACACACACACACACACACACAACACACACCCACACACACACACACACACACACTCTCACACACACACTCACACACACTCCAGCAGCTAAGCCCTGTCGCATCTGGCACCCTGCAGAGAATATTGGGGGGTTTGGTGGTTTGAGGGGGGTCCCACAGAGAGACACAGAGGAGCCCCGACGAGGAGAGGGGCGGGGGTGGGTACCGCCGTGGGACCGGGCCGATCTGCCGGCGCCGGGAGAAAAGACCTCACATGCACAGAGAGAGAGAGAGAGAGAGAGAGAGAGAGAGAGAGAGAGGAAGGAAAAGAAAGAAAAAAACGGACTGAAATGTCCTGAACCGGGCTCGGACTCCCTCGCTCATTCAACAAAGGCGTTAGCATGTCCTCAGAGGGGAATATGTTTATGGTCAGGCGCGTAAACACGCAATCAAAATCACTCGCTCCCTCCCCCCCCTCCCCCTCCCCCACGCTTTTATTTTGGTATTTATTTATCGCTGTGCCGGTTTGTCGTTTGGCCGCCGTGCTGCGGTGTCTCTTCGTAGCGCCGTGCTTCTTGGGTTCTTTCCTTTTCCTTCTATTTTGATGTATCCGTCCAACAAACTGTTGAATAATTACAGGGTTACTGCGCTTACAAAGTCCCTCAGAATTGCTCTGCGTTTCTCCTTATTATTTTCTCTTCGGCTTTGCTAGTCTGTTTGTCTCTTTCTTCCCCCTTCTATCCCCCTCTATACCCTCATCTGTCTGTCTTTCTGTCTGTCTCCCTCTCTCTCTGTTCTCTCTCTCTCTCCCGCTCTCTCTGTTCTCTCTCTCTCTGTTCTCTCTCTCTCTCCCTCGCTCTCTCTCTCTCTCTCTCGCTATCTCCCGCTCGCTCTCTTTCTGTCTGTCTGTCTGTCTGTCTGTCTGTCTGTCTGTCTGTCTGTCTCGCTCTGTCTCTTCTCTCTCTCTCAGTTCTCTCTCTCTCTCTCTCTCTCTCTCTCTCTCTCTCTATCTCTCACTATCTCTCTCTCGCTCTCTCTCTCTCTCTCTTTCTATCTTTCTTTCTCTCTGTTCTCTCTCTCTATGTCTTTGTCTCTCTCTCTCGTTCACTCCCTGGCTCCCTCGCCCCGCCATGGTGTTTGATCAAAAGCATTTCCTGTGCATCTGCTGTCCCCCCTCAGACAACTTCTAAACAACTGCTGTTATTTGGTGGCTAGCGGATGGAGGTCCAACTGGAATTTGTTTATGAAAGCCCCCATTTATTCTCAACAAAAACCTCTCATTCTGGGACCAGGAAGCTTTCTTTTTTTAGACTCCCCCATGCACATGAATGGCCGTTAAGGCACCAAAAACACACACACCCAAATGCAGAATACATACTGTATGTCTTATCTGTGGTTGTACCATAATGATGACTATGAATTACTGGCTTATTATCTATTATCTATTCTCTATATATATATTTTATGTCTAGAATATTTTATATCTATATATCTATATTCATATCTATATATATATATATATATATATATATATATATATATATATATATATATATATATATATATATATATATATATATGTCTTCCCTTTAAGCAGACAGGATGTTTCCGATGGTGGTGAAATTGATCCATGCACTGAATGAGAAAAGTATGTCACATTGGGAGACCCCTGGCCTTCTTTGGTTTGTTCTTAAGTGGTCTAAAGAATTGTAGCAGGCCGGTGTATTTTTCCTTAAAAAAACACTTGTTTCCCCTCTCAGGGGGTCATTAAGCAGAGGTCGAAGGGCAGCGAAACACACACACACACAGACACAGTGAGCACACGTGAGCACACACACACACACACACACACACACACACACTCTCTCTCCTCTCATGGCCTCTTTGCTTCTTTACAGCGCATGCTGTCTCCGGTGTTGTGATTCTATCTCTGAACGCTTCATTGAGTCCCGTGGGCCGCGGCGACCATTACGGCTCTATTTTGTGTGAAATGAGAGGTCATTAGGGGGCCCCTGCTACAACGGGGCCAGAGACCAAGGAGGGGGCCCCAGAGGAACCTGCAGAGGACCAACAGTCGGGGGCCGCCTAAGCCTGATAAAACACAAGCACTCACTGTCTTCCTCAATTGGGGAAAAACACAAAATAAAAGCAGGGTCGCTGCTGCTGGAAACACGCTGACGATCAGAATAAACTTCAACACAGTCCAGACGTGAGCTCATCTCAGAGCTGTGTTATGCGGGCTCGGGAATTGCTCACGACGCAAAGTATTTGACTGTATTTTGTGCTCACTCTCAACATGAGATGTTGAATGCACTCACATTCAACATCTCCCAGCGGTGGTTCTCCGAGAGCTCCGAGACGCGAGTGGAGGAACCGTCGCTGCCCTGCTTGTCGTTGCTGCGGGCGTCCGCCCGCAGGACGGGCTTTGAGTTCCCGGTGTGTCTGGTGGAGTCGCGCGGCCGTATGGCCGCCACATGGGTCAGCTTGATGGGACCGCCGCGCTTCCTCTGTGGTCCCTGTGCTGCAGACCCAAAGTGGGAGGGTTCCGCTGTCACCAGCAGACGCCACACTCACAGCACTTGCATTCTTGGATCGTAATCAGACAGTATCCCCGGTTGTAATCCACCTGTAGTCTCTGTATGTTCATTTGGTCATTTCATCCAAAGCGACTTGCAGGGAGTTCAGATGAATGTCATTGAGCCGTAGTTAATGGATAAGGGCGTCCGGCTCAATGATGTCTGCCTGCAACCCAGGGAATCGAACCCGGCACTAAACAGCTGAGATCAAACCCCCCCCCCCCCCCTTGACCCTGTCCGACTTTTTTGAATGAATCATGTTGTTGCTTTTGTTGTCGTGATTATAGTGAGTGAGTTGATGAGGGTTTGCGATATTGCAGAGGCCTATTGTGTAGTAGCAGTAGCATCCATAGCGTGATGCTATGTGATCACTGTTAGCCCCAGCATATGCTGCCTGAGTCAGGGTGCTGCTATGGTGCCAGTGTGGGACAGATGTGGACGGCCTGTCGTTGGTGGGGTCCCTAGGGCTGCTGGGGTATTAGCTGGAGGCCAACTTGGTTCCTGCGGCTCTCATTGTGCCTAATGGGCTGACAGCTCCCGGTTAACCTGTGGTTTGCCGCTGTGCCACCAACCTAGTGTGTGTGTGTACATTGTGGTCGTGTGTGTGGTTGTGTGTTTGTGTGCGTGTTTGTGTGTGTGTTGGTGGGTGTGTGTATGTGGCTATATGTGTGCGCTAACATGTATGTGAGCGTTGTATGGGGCTATATGTGTGATGAGTGTGTGTGTGTGTGTGTGTGTGTGTGTGTGTGTGTGTGTGTGTGTGTGTGTGTGTGCAACCCGCACATATGTGTGCGTGAGCACGCACACACATGTGCGGGTTGGTGTTTCCTCCCCATTTGTGTGCGCTATTATTTGTTTTCACGTGTCTCTGGCACAGAGAGAGAGAGAGAGAGAGAGAGACAGAGAGAGAGAGAGAGAGAGAGTGTGAGAGAGAAAGAGAGAGAGAGAGAGAGAGCGAGAGCGAGAGAAAGAGAGAGAGAGAGAGAGAGAGAGTTATTGGTGCCATTAGCCTACTGTGGGTGCAGTGCTGATTCGGAGCGCTGCTAATAGGCCTCATTAAATGTCATTTTGACCTAATAGACAGGGAGTGGCTGCTTAAACCAATAGGCTTTTATAGGTGGCTCTACTGTGTCTCTGCTCAGCTGTTGCTGATGGGGGATGTGGGCTTCCTGTTTGATAATAGCCAGGCAGTAATAACACGGTATACAAGGCTTTCTGTTTCCATTACACTTCATTGATGACAGGCCGCGCATAGGAGGTGACAGAACCATGGTGGCACCACGCAAGCACGCCTCCTGTGGTCAGAGTCAGATTGTGTGTGTGTGTGTGTGTGTGTGTGTGTGTTTAAAGAAGCATGCACTTCAGGAGTATTAAGGAGATGTGATTGGTGAGAGTGTGTGTGTGTGTGTGTGTGTGTGTGTGTGGGGGTGGGTGGTCGGGATTGTGTTTATATATGCATGTATCTGTATGTATGTGTGTGTGGTGTGTGTGTGTGTGTGTGTGTGGGTATGTGTTTATTTATGTATGTAACTATATGTGTGTGTGTGTGTGTGTGTGTGTGTCTTTGTGTGTGTACATGTGTGTGTACATGTGTGTGTACGTGTCTTGCTCTGCATGTGTCTTGGTGTGTGTGTGGTGGGCGTTACTGGTCAGAGAGCTCTCCACTGCCCACATGGTTGTTTGAGGCTGTGTGGTGGTCGGGGGTCTGTGTCCGGGTCTGGGTAGGGGGCAGTGCTAGTGGGAAGTGGGCTGTGTTCTGGTCGGGGGTCTGGGCAGGGGGTAGTGCTAGTGGGAAGTGGGCTGTGTTCTGGTCGGGGGTCTGGTGGGAGTGTTAACAGTGCTGGTTGGCGTGGCGACGAGGTGCTGGTAAGCGGCAGCCGCTGCACACGATGTTAGTGGTTGAGGAAACCTCTGGGCCCAGCCAAGGGCTGTGTGACGTGAGACACACACCCACACACACACATGCACACACATACGCACACACACACATAAAGAGACACACATGCACTAACACAAACACGCACACACACACACAGGGTTAGGGTTAAACTCACATAAACATACAGAGACAAACAGATAGACATGCAAAGAAACACAAAACAATTCATAGACATGCATGCATGCACACACACACACAC
>NC_136949.1:6346074-6358574 GCF_949987615.1 Pollachius pollachius
GAGCTCGGAGTGAAGAAAAATACGTTCTTTCATTTGCTAAAGTCACTAGAAGAGGACTAGAATGCCTCAGGGCTCCCCACGGCGTTTGATCCGTTGATGAATTGGCATCGGACGACTGCGTTCAAACGGCCGAAACCCCTCTCTGAAGCGATCGTCATTTTCTCTGAAGAGATCGTCAGTTTTTCTGAAGAGATCGTCAGTTTTTCTGAAGAGATCGTCAGTTTTGCTGAAGAGATCGTCAGTTTCTCTGAAGAGATCATCAGTTTTGCTGAAGAGATCGTCAGATTGTCTTCCGTATGAATGAATAAATGGATGATGACTCACAGTCTCTTCTAATCACGATGCAAACCGGCCTTGTTACCAAATATGTAAATCCTAAATGCAATCCTCTGCCAGGTTTTAAGAGTTGTATCACTGAACAGTTATCACGGGTCAATGTTACCTTGACATACCAGAGACAGCTTCTGGTGACACCTCCACACAGTGCATGAACCCTCTCTCTAGATCTATTCATCAGCATCTTAGGAGGTAACACCATCTCTCTCTCTCTCTTTCTCTCTCTCTCGCTCTCAATCTCTCTCTTGTTCCCTCTCTCTCTCGTTCCCTCTCTCTCTTGTTCCCTCTCTCTCTCTCTCTCTCTCTCTCTCTCTCTCTCTCTCACTCTCTCTCTCTCTTGTTCCCTCTCTCTCTCTCTCTCTCTTGTTCTCTCACGCTCACTCTCTCTCTCTCTCTCCCCCTCTCTTTCTCTCTCTCTCTCTCTCTCTCCCGCTCTCTTTCTCTTTCGCCACCTCTCTATCTCTATCTCGCTGCGGTGTCTGCCACCTGATCAGGCAGACCTCTGACGAAGACTCACCACAGAACTCATCCCTCAGCTTTTAGTTACTCTAGCGATGTCCTTGTGTCTTCGTTTACACCATATATCAGGGGCCAGTCAGAGAGTCAGATAGATAGTGTGTGTGTGTGTGTGTGTGAGAGAGAGAGAGAGAGAGAGAGAGAGAGACAGAGAGAGAGAGTCATGGTTATATAACTGGGAGGAGTAAATTATGCACCAACCAAAAAAAAACTGATCTTTGACCCCGTTGTGAGAGAACGAAGGGTGGGTGTTTTTTGAAGCCGATGGGGCTTATGACCGAGTTTGGTCGAAGGAAGCCCAACGGTGATTTAAAAACACCATAGTCTACTCGCCGCCGAGATATTATGTCACACAGAACGAGTGATGGCGTGTCAAATGTCCTTTTAATATTGCCGTTTGTGTAGAAACAAGGGGAGAAGCGCTGGGTTAGTGCTAGAGCTGGTTGCTTCCTGGTTTGTGTGAGTGCATGAGTGTGTGTGTGTGTGTGTGTGTGTGTGTGTGTGTGTGTGTGTGTGTGTGTGTGTGTGTGTGTGTGTGTGTGTTTGCGTGTGCGTGTGCATGTGTGTGCGTGTGTGCATGTGTGTGTGTGTGTGCAGCCATGTGTTGTTTAGGTCTTGATCGTTCGCCAGCCATCTGAGCTCTGGGGCAGCCTTTTATTAGGCAAACAGGAAGATCTTGTCATGGAAAATAGCTATAGAAAGAGGCGTTGCATAACACCACCAACTGACACATAAATGATCATCTGAGCAAACAGTGTCAATAAAACGACATACACATCTTGGAGTGTAACTTTGACCTGTAAAGAGACAGAGTTGACAATGATGTATTGTTTTAGTTGGCCATTGTTAACTCTTTCTTTGTCTTCTGTCTCTCCCATCCACTCTCTTTCTCCCTCCCCTAATTTCTCCCCCTCCCTTCCCTGCTCCCCTCCCTCCCTCCCCCCTCTCTCTCCCTCACCACCTCCTCCAACCTCCCCTCTTTCCTCCCGTCCTCTCTCTCTCTCCCCCCCCCCCACTCTCTCCCACCCTTCCTCCCTCCTCTCTCCCACCCTTCCTCCCCCCTCCAGATCCTCGTCAGTCCCAGTCCTCGCCCCCATGGTCGTACGAGCAGACGTACCCCTCCTACCTTAGCCCCATGGCCTCGCCCTCCGTCCACTCCACCACCCCGCTGTCCTCCAGCCGGGCCACCGGCCTGCCGGCCATCAGCGACGTGCCCCGACGCCTGCCAGGTAGCCATACGCTAGTGCTGGGAGCAGAGGCTACTGCTCCCATAGGATTCTATACACACCCACCCTACACCCAGAGCCAATACTGCTAGTGCTGCTACTGCTGAGAGTACAGGCTGCTGCTCATAGTGAACTATACAGATCTATACCCTGCATCGGTGACTACTATAACTACTACTGCTAGTGCTGCTGGTGCTGGGAGCAGAGGCTACCGGTCTTACTGAACTACATATATCCACACCCTATGCACAGCAACTACTACTGCTAGCGCTGCTATTACTGCTTGTACTGTCTGCTCCACACCCTACACAGAGTAACTACCACCACTACTACTACTACTTTTAGTACTGTTAGTACTGCTAGTACTGCTTGTACTGCTGGTACTGAGTGTGTAGGTTACTACTCCCAACACATCGCCACCATACACTCATTAACTACCACCATCACTGCTACTATCACTGCCAGTGCTACAACTAAAACAACCACTACTACTACCGCGACCGCTAGAAGTTGTACTACTGCTTCTACCACGACTACTACTACCACTACACTAATACTAGTAGTGCTACCACTACCAGTACAGCTGCCCCTACTCTACTCAGAACACATCCGCCCAAAACAGAGCTGATGCTCTGTCCCCCCCGGTGCCTCCTCCCTCCTCTGGGTGAAACGTGAACTGAGGCCTCCCACAACCGGCCTTGCCGACAGGGAAAAGTCTGGCGTCATAAAACAAATACCTTTTCACTTTAATGAAAGCGATTAAAGGCACCGTGCGGAGAGAGAGGAAGAGGAGGGGTGAGAGGGGCAAGGGGGGGGGGGGGCAGGGGGGTGAAGACACAAGCGTTTCACACGTCTTTCTTTAACGCACGAGAGGTAGGAACGAACGGATTAGTAAGAACGTATAAAGAGGAAGGGGGGAAACAAAATGGAAGGTACTTTTTTTGTTGACGACGACTGCGTCGTCGTAACTGAGATCCGTCATTCGCTGGGTGATTTGATTGTTTTTTTTAAACAGTGAGGGGGGGAGCTGGGGGGAAGCCATTGTTTTATTTTTTGTCGGTCTCTCCGAGCCTTTGATTCCAGAGTATGGGTAATAACAGGCCTTGGCATAATAACAGGCTCGTGAAGGACAAATAAAAGTCTCTTTATAGTGATATGCCAACCGTGCAAAGCATTCTGGGTAATCCCATTATCCAGCCCCCTGTTCTCTCTCTCTCTCTCTCTCTCTCTCTCTCTCTCTCTCTTTCTCTCTCTCTCGCTCTCTCTCTCTCTCTCTCTCTCTCTCTCTCTCTCTCTCTCTCTCTCTCTCTCTCTCTCTCTCTGTCTCTCTCTCTCTCTCTCTCTCTCTCTGCATCAACAGCAGCATTCAGATATGTCTACTGGTTTTTATTTCTCTCAACCAAACCCCATCAAAGAAACGTAATGCGGTCAGACAAGTTTTCTCTGACACCTGTCAAACTCAGTGCCAGCCAGGTGAATAATAATATCTATTAAGATTTCTTTCAGTTTGTGTGATGAGTTATGCTTACAGAGTACAACCCCCACAAGTACTCTACGAACCCCTGGGGGGGGCGACAGCGAGTTATGAAACATAGTGCGTGTTTAGCCGGCGCATCACAAAACATATGAAAGGGAAACGGTTTTGAACCCAGGCCAGATGCCCCTGCCACTCCAATCAGGCCTCTCTTTCATCGCCATGGCGACAGGCTTTGTTCTTCAGGTGACACGCGCGCACTTTTTTTTCTTCTGATGGGGGGGGGGGGTGACACGCACACCCTCTGACACACACACACACACACACACACACAGACACGTCCACACACACACACACACACACGCTCACACACACACACACACACACACACGTCCACACCTGTAGTGCCTAATGCCGACTAAGAGAAGTGACTAAGGGTCTCAGATCTCAGCGAATCGTGTCGACACTTCACCAGGCGGAGTGGAGAACCTGAAACTCTATAGCTCACACACACACACACACACACACACACACACACACACACACACACGCAACACCATCAGTGCTCACTGGTTGCGTGACATAGGAGCAGATATGTATGCATCATGCTACACTTCATGTTATGGGTTTCCCACTTTGATATGACACATGCAAACACTTGCGTATCAACACATACACACACACACACACACACGTGCACGCTACAGGCACACACACACACACACACACCCATACACTCATGCCCTACGGGGAAATAAATGCCATGCAGACACACACACACACGCAAACACACACCTTTATGCCACACCGAGACCTACTGAACATACTGTATACTCATAGATGCACACACATGCAAAACACATGCACACAATAACATGCATCGCACGCACACAATAACATGCATTGCACGCACACACACACACACACACAGACCAGTGATCCGCGTGCGGTAAAGCTGCAAAAGTTCATCAGTCACGTTGAACACAGAAATTCGGAAGTGATGCCGGAGACTTTCGTTTGGTAAAGCCTGTCCAAATATTTATACAACGCGGGACTCTGGTTTCATTTAAACTAATGAAGCTGGATCTGGCTCCTCATCACAGGGGCCTTTGGTGCTAAAACGGCTCCAAATGGGAGACAAAAGAAAGAAAAAACAGAAAGAAAGAACGAAAGAAAGAAAGAGAAAAAAACTGATAGGACGGATGCCACAGTGGAGCGATACGGGAGTCTGTGGCGCGGCCTGCGACGGTGCCCCACGTCTGCGGAGCCTGCTGAATACAATCACCGCCTTTTCTGTGTGAAAAGGGGAAATCAAACGATATTCGAGGGAGGGACACCGAGAGAGAGAGACCGAGGGAGGGACACCGAGAGAGAGAGACCGAGGGAGGGACACCGAGAGAGAGAGACCGAGGGAGCGAGGGAGAGAGAGGAAGTCTCCCAGGCCTTAATTGACTGCATATGCTATCCGACGCTATGGCGACAAAAAGCCTCCGATTCACAATTACTCCACGCACATAAACACCCCCCCCCCCCCCCCCACCCACCCACCCCTCCACCCACACCCTTCTACACCCCACCCCCACCCCCATCACGCAACAGACATGGTGACATGGAAGACGCCTGGTGATTTATGATAACAGCGCCATGACTGGATTACACCGCTGAGACGAGACGCACTGTGTGTGTGTATGACTGTGTGTGTGTGTGTGTGTGTGTGTGTGTGTGTGTGTGTGTGTGTGTGTGTGCGTGTGTGTGTGTGTGGGAGGGGGAGAGAGGGGGAGACAGGAGAGAGAGGGGAGGGGGAGAGGGGTCGAGCCAGGGAGAGTGAGACTGGGAGGACCTTTCTTCTTCTTCTATGGTCCTCGCTGGGCCCAGCGTGCTCACCGCAGCCAGTTAGTGGTTTCTGGGTAATTTTAAGGATGAGGCTAAGAGAGAAAACGCAGGGGCGACTTGGATGGCTGCTGTTTCATTCTCTCTCTCTCTCTCTCCCTTGGCCACTCCCTCTCTGTCTTGGTCTCTCTCTCTATTTCGATCTCTTTTGGTCTCTCTCGGTCTCTCTGCCTCCGTCGCTCTTCCCCTCTTTGTCTCTCTCTCTCTTTCTCTCTCTCTCTCTCTCTCGGTCACACTCCCTCTCTTGGTCTCACTCTCTCTTTTGGTCTCTCTGTCTCTCTCTGTCTGCCTCTCTCTCTCTCTCTCTCTCTCTCTCACTGTCTCTCTCACCCAGTACCACACCGTGACACACACGTGCATCGATAGTCACCAACCGCACAGACACAGACACACACACACACACACACACACACACACAGACACACACACACACACACACACACACACACACACAGAGTGGGGGGGACTGAGAGGAGCCACATCAGAGTGCGGCCCTGCCTCATTATGGATCTCATGGAAACTGTTTCTGCTCAGAGTGTTTCCACATGTGCTGCTCCTGATCCATCCCACCGCCTTTTTATGTGCATATAGTATTTACGCACACACACACACACACGCACAGGCACACTCAGATGGGCAACAATGTATTCGCAAGCACACATACACACTTGCAAGCATACATGCACGCATGCTTAGAAACACACGCACACTCACGTGCAAATGTAAACATGTGTGCACGGACACACACACACATGGATGTTTGCACACGCACAAGCCACACACCATTTATGCTGAGTTGTGCACGCACACACACTCACACGCACAGACAAGACAAGACAAGTCGTGCACATTAATATATGGCAACGTTCGTGCAATTATAGGCTGGGGTGCAAACATAGTAACATGCAAACATCCCTTCTTCTGTTCCAAGATTAAATTAGATAAAAGTTAAAAGCAAACGTCCAAAAAAGTGGTGTAAAATGCGACGCACATGGTGCACTGTAGACAAAACCTTGCCAAAAATAAATCAATGACCTTAAATCCTTTCCAAATTTGTTAACATAATTGGAAATATCTTGCTGAAAATGGCTGACATTCACGCTAAATCCTGTTCAATCCGATTTGCTCCTGTTTTGGATTCCCGACGGAGTCATGTAATTACTGTGCGTTCAGCATCCAATGCTGCATCACACACAACAGATGCTGTTTAAAACATACTGTTTGTAATGCTATCCTGATAATTATCTCCGTACCTGCATGTGGACATGTAGCCACCGTAGTGTTGGTCTTTCCTTAATGCTATCTCAATGTGTATTAGGTGTGTGCGTGCATACCTGTGTGTGCCTGTGTGTGTGTGTGTGTGTGTGTGTGTGTGTGTGTGTGTGTGTGTGTGTGTGTGTGTGTGTGTGTGTGTGTGTGCGTGCGCGCGCGTGCGTACCTCTGTGCCTTTGTGTGTGTGTGTGTGTGTGTGTGGGCCTGTGTGTGTGTGTCTGAGAGTATGTGTGTGTTTCTGTGTGTTTCAATACCTGTGTGTGCCACTTTATGTACGGCATTTCATCCACACACTATTTAACAAGTGCTTGCATTTCCTCCCATCTCCCGATACTCCCACCCTGCCCAAACCTTTGCACTGACGCGAACCCAAAGCGAACCACACCTCTAACCCTCCCGTCCATCCGTCCGCTCCAGGCTCGTCCGACCTGAGCCCCTTCCCCGGCCAGTTCGAGCGGCAGTTCCCGGGCCTCTCCTCCCTGACCGAGAGCCGCTTCTCCAGCCCCCGGATGCACTACCCGGCCACCTTCACCTACACGCCGCCCGTCACCTCCGCCATGTCGCTGGGCAGCGCCCACTACCACACCTACCTGCCGCCGCCCTACCCGGGCTCCACCCAGAGCCAGAGCGGGCCCTTCCAGACCAGCAGCACGCCGTACCTCTACTACGGCGCCTCCTCCGCCGGCTCCTACCAGTTCTCCATGGTGCCCGGCGGTGGGGACCGGTCGCCGTCGCGCATGGTGCCGCCGTGCACCAGCGCGTCCACGGGCAGCACGCTGGTCAACCCCAACCTGCCCAGCCAATCGGAGGGCGGCGGCGTCGACGGCGGCGACGGCAGCCACAGCAACTCCCCCACCGTGCTGAACCCCGGGGGCGGGGGAGGGCGGGGCATGGACGAGGCGGTGTGGAGGCCGTATTGAGGAGAGGGGGCGGGCAGCCCAGGCTGGGATGGGGGGGGGGCGGGGGGGAGTAGTTGGGGGTCGGATGGTTAAGAAGAAGATGAGGATGAATCTGACTGATGTCACGGTTTGAAAGCACAAAACCTTTTTTGCGTGGAGGGAGTGGGGGAAGAGGGGGGAGAGGGGAGGGGTGGAGTTGTTTAGCGATCTTTCACAAAGAACTGTCTCTCCCCCTTTTCTCTCTCGCTCTCTCACTGAAATTATGGACGAGATACCAAAAAGAAAAAAACAAGAAGGAGAAGAAGATGAAGAGACGGACTTGTGAGGACGTGTCTCCCTGGAATGTGTTTTGACCACGGCACTAAAAGGGAGGTATTCTCAGAGCAATAACGAGAAAGACACGAAGACTATTTTTGGTTTTACTAAAAACCCAGAGCGGATGTTACATTATTTCTGCGTTATTATAATCGACAAGCTAAAGGAGGATACAGGACACGTGTAAACAACTGTCTCTTTTTTTGGTATAGTATTTGTATTTCTATAAGGCTTTTCGCAGAGCATGTCTTTTCGTACTACGGTAATATCAAAAATGCAAAGCAAAGCACTGAGTAGTAAGGGAGGCGTGTGACCGGTACGTCACCTAAGGTGGTATGAAAAGTACATTTGCTTTAAACCAATTAATTTAACTTGTATATTGTGGGTAGGGCATTGACGTGGTTCGAGGCGTTTTCTAAGGAGTTTTAACTTATAAAGCCATAACTTATGTATTGTATTTGAAACTTGAGTCAAAGACGTGTAATCTGAATATTTTTGATGCATCAATAGGACTTAAGTTTAAGTTTATTTTGTTTTTATAATTTAAAAGAGTTTTGTTTTTTTTGTACCCAAAGATTTAGATAGTTGGGAATATGAGATGTTATTCCTGAAGAGTATTGCAACATGATTTTTCTATTGTTACTTCCAGCTTAATGGCTCCACACTCCAAAACATCCCAACATCATATCTACAGGTGTTGATCAATATTTCGGCGTTCGGAATTAAACCTTCTGTATATTTATTGAGCAATAATTTTGCATCGGGGAAAGATACAATGAAAAACATTGAAGATGAGGAAGATTATTACCCAGTTGTGCGACCGTGTTCGTCTAAGTCTTTCCAGTTTTAATGAGTATCCGTCCTATATTCTTCCTTGCCTGAAAGTTTTAATTAATAATAGATGCTGTGTCTTTCTTTGTGGTCTGAATAAGTGGTCCGTTGGAAGATGGATTCATACTCCAGCATGACCTTTGACCCCCAAAAGAAGTCAATATGGCCGCCGTGTTCGGCAGTGTATTGCGTGCACTCAAAATATAAAAGGGTCAAACAATCGCGGTACACTTTTGTTGGTCCGATTTTGTACGAAACGTGACTTCCTCAGGACTGGAATCTTCCGGAACAACTTGAGGTTTCCGGAATAGAGGGTTTTTTTACACACAAATTGCAGCTGAATTGTAGTCCCACATCCAGAGGCTATAATATCATTCATAAGAGATGGCTTTCTAAAAGTGGATCTGCATGTCTGAACCTTAAAGGTACTAGTCCTGTTGTGTGTTTTCTGTTTCCTTTCACAGCTTTTGATAATCAAGTCTGATGTTCCCTCAGACAATTGCTGGTTCGAAAAAGGAAAGAAAAAATAATTTATTTTGAATTTTCTCTGTTTCCGATATATTACCAAATTGGTTCGGATCCCCTTAAACTCACCACCATCTCAGAAGGTCACGACTGTAGACTTTTTGGCACCGAAGGACGTCACTCGCTGACGTTCCCTAGTTTGAATAACAGTACAAATTTTGCGAGATTTCCAAACAATGAAAATAACCTAAAACTCAAATGAACCAAGATCGAATTAGAACAAGGCAACACAAAAAAACGAGCTGGGTGATTGAACACAGCTGCTGGCAGCGAACCGGTGACCAACAAATATGGGAGAGTGATATTGTTTGTGTCGTAAAGCACTTATTTCTTGTTTTATTTCCAGCAGCGTGAGGGGCTGGCTGCCAGCACAGCCCTGGCTTTTTTTGATCCTCAGAGCAATTGGGAGGGCACTGAAGTCACACACACCCTTACACAGACACACACACACACACACATGCACACACACACACACAGACACACGCCCTCATACACACAGACACACACCCTCACACACACACACCCTCACACATGCACACAAGCAATGGGTAACACTTGGCCAAACAGGCCCTTTTACATTGAAGCAGAATCCGATCCTATAAGGCAGTTGGTATTTATTTGAAAAAGATTTTGTCTTTCTTCTTTTTTTGCGCTCGCG
Source organism: Pollachius pollachius (assembly GCF_949987615.1). Taxonomy (NCBI): domain Eukaryota; kingdom Metazoa; phylum Chordata; class Actinopteri; order Gadiformes; family Gadidae; genus Pollachius; species Pollachius pollachius. The sequence goes on from NC_136949.1 coordinate 6,356,017, forward strand.
TTGGAAATCGTATTTAGAAGATATAGGTAATATAATAATCTAATTTCGAAAAAGCTGAGAAAAACATGTTTGAGGATCAAAGCTCAAGCCTTTTTTTTCATGGCAGGTTTGCACGCACGCAGCCTTTTACCCCCCCCCCCCCCCCAACCATCCCACCCCCCTTCTGCCGAGTCAGCAACGGATATCATGAATGTTAATGGATTCTAACATGTCACACTACATTTCCCTGACTGCTGAACACGCACAGCAGGGCAGCAAATAAGAAGCGCTTCGTTCCATCGTAGCGGAACCGCAGAACAATCAAAAAAAAAGTCCTCAATTGCTCTTAATTCACTCTTCCCCCCTACACATCTATGCTGGCGTTTTTATCTTCTAGAATGTAACGTTTTCGGAGGTCTCGTTTTTTTTTATCTTGTTTTCTTTTTTCCGAAAGTTGTGGAGAGGACTTAGTGCTTCAAACCGTTTACAAATCCACCCATTGTTGAGCACTGACAACCCCACCATTTCCAGGAACTATTTTTTATGTTGTTTGAATCATGTTGAATCATTGACCCGATGGGACAGGGGATATTTAAGGGTCCCTATCCCAAACTCAGTCGTCCATCATGCTGACCCTTTGTAGGTACTATCTAAACCATCCAACGGTGTATGCCTAACCATACTCTAGAACCATTACTCGACCCTGTTTCTATGTTACGCGTTGTTAACTTTTTGTTATGCCTGTTATTTTATTTTTTATTTTATTTTGAATTTCGTTATGCTCCTTTTTTGTCTCATAAATGCTTGTTAGGAAAAAACATGTCGCATCTCAAAGATCATTGGGGCGGGAGTATTTATCGATCGAAAAGGGACACACATAACCTGACAACAATGAGTGAAATTGGCATTGTGATTGTACATTTTGTTTATGTTTCAAGAATAAAAGAGGAATTTTGTTACTTCGTTGTTGTGTAGAATCTCCCCTTTCACCTAAGTCTTCCTCAAACCTTGTCTCATCGGTAACACTACCATGTCCATAATTACGGCTTTGTTTTTCATACACATATCACAGGCCCAATCTTTGTATTAACCGTATTGAGTTAGTGCTGTCTCTCGCAAACACGTGCAATGTAGCCCATGCGGGGGAATACTAAACTTTAAATGGGTATTTAGAGAAGATTTTCTTGTCAACCTAATTGCCGTGGCAATATACAGGACCACCGTTGCTGCGTCGTGTTGACTTGTGTAATTCTTTCTCATGTTACTTGCAGAAGGCAGATCTCCAAAGGGCGGTTCGCTTAAGACGAACATTTAGCAGCCGCTGTTGCTGCTGCTGCCGCCATCATAATTACCGCCGCCATACTCTGGGTTTAATCTTCTACTTGTTGTTGTCGTCGGGACTGCCTCCAAGGGGGGAAATGGAGTGAACCGAACAGCATGTCTCTCGGTGTCGTCCTCCCTCCCTCCCTCCCCGCCTGCCGTCGAGTCTGCGTCAACATTGTCTTTGGACGGGGATTATAAAAGATGCTGTTGGAGCTACGGCGCTCACCCAGAAGAGGCCTTGCTGCTACCGCCGCCGCCGCCGCCGCCGCCACCGCCGCGCGACTGCCACTGTCATGGCGTCGCTTCAAACGCAGAGGGAGGGAGAGAAGGGAGGAGGAGGAGGGGAGGGGAGGGGGGGCATAGTAAAAGAAAAGAGAAACATTTAAGAGAGAGAAAAAATACGAAAGAGACAGACAGAGGGAGAGAGACAGGGAGGGAGACAGAGAAAGAAACGATGTGTGGAAAGGGAGTGAGGAAGAAATAAAAAAAGGAGAGAGAATGGGGGAAAAACAGGAAAGCTGTTTCGCATTAGAGCAAGACAAAACAGAGCCAGCGTAAGTGTGCGCCTACACGTTAACTCACAGAGGAGACGGCGAGACGGAGGAACACAGCGCTGCCGTCCCGTTTGTTTGTGTGTGTGTGTATGTGTTTGTGTTCATGTGTGTGTGGTTGTGTGTGTGTGTGTGTGCGTTTGTGTGTGTGTGTCTTTGTGTTTGTGTATGAGTGTGTATGTATTTGTGTTTGTGTCTTTGTGTATGTGTGATTGTGTGTGTGTGTGTGTGTTCGTGATTGTGTGTATGTGTGTATGTGTGTGTCTGTGTTTTTGTATGTGTGTGTGTGTGTGTGTTTATGTGTGTGTTTGTGTGTGTGTGTGTGTGTCTGTGTGTGTGTGTGTGTGTGTGTGTGTGTGTGTGTGTGTGTGTGTGTATGTGTGTGTGTTTTCCATTTCTTTCATTTCTCCTTCGTTTTTCAGATGGGGAACATTCCCGGGATTTCCCTGAATATAGATTGCGTGGATTGGGGTGGGTGGTGATGGGGGAGAGAAAAAAATCAAACGCTGGTTTCAGGTTCGCATTCCCAGAATTCTCAGCCATGTCTCGCAATTATAATAATGAACTCCGGAGCAGCAACGGGACCCAGACACCAGGAGGAATTAGCATAATGTCCTGCACGCACGGGAGAGTCCGCCTCAGCAGCCTTGCCCCATTTGAGTGGCTTATGTTGACGCGTCCCAGCGCTCCGGCCTTTTCCTCACC
>NC_136949.1:6363574-6412576 GCF_949987615.1 Pollachius pollachius
CCTCTCCGTCTCTTCCTCGAGTCTAAACCTCTTCCTCCCTCTCTCCATCGCCCCCTCCCTCCGTCAATCTCTCTCACTCAATCCCTCGCTCTCTCTTTACTTCTCTCGTCCTCTCCCTCGTTCTCTTCTTATTTCTCTTTTCGTCCCTCTACCTCCCTCTTACATTCCCTCTCTGTCTCCGCCTCAACCTCTACCCCTCTCTATCTCTCTCCCTCTCTCTTTTTCCTTTGCGTGGTGCTGTGGATGAGGAAACAGCACGGGGTTTGATCAACTCAACCAGACAGATTTAGCCCTCTTCAGGGTAATCAGTGGGATTGATTCCTTCATGGATGTGAAATACATTATCCAGACTTTATACTTAACTCGACTGACCAGGTCAGCGAAAACATTTTAGGGCGCAACCACTCACTTTATCAACATCGTGAGGAGGGAAAGGAGAGAGAGAGAGAGAGAGAGAGAGAGAGAGAGAGAGAGAGAGAGGGAGGAAATAAAAGACAAAAGTCAAAGAGGAGAGAGAAAAAAAAACAGATCTCTGAAAATATTGTTTTATTCGTAGAATCTTTTTTTCTCTTCTTTTTTGCAATGAGCAAAAAGTCTTTCAGTCATCACGGTCCAATTTCATATCAAATGGAAGTCCAAACCACACACGGGCCTCGCGGGTTCCTCCTCGCGCAGAGCAGCATTGCTGCACGGGGGAATCTGAGCCAAAGACCATAAGCCCCGAGACACATTTCCATCCTACTCTCTGGTTGGACAATGAACAACTTTTTTTTGTATTTTTTAATTCTATTTTTTTTTATGTGAACTTTGAACTCTGGATGGAAATGGGAAATGGGTGATCTGGGGGCCTGGGGGTGGAAGGGGGTGGATGGGGGTTGGCCAAGGTTATTGACCATGGCCGGCCCGGCCGGGAAGCTGGTTTTCATCGGAGCGCTAATGGCTCTCTGCAGGCTAATCAGGGCTGATTGGACCGCTGGATAAATACTGTCTCCGCCCGTAAGATCAAGCGTAACCTAAGACAAGACCAATACGCACAGACCGAGAGCTAACAGCTAGGGGCGAAAACATACAGCAGTCTGCGCTTGGGTCGAAATACATTCCCCCCAGCGCGTAAAATCAGAGACAATTGGCACCTACAATTTAAATTTTGTTTCTCTTCCTCTTGTTTCGTTTCTTTCCAAATCATGGCATGTGGTCAACAAAATCGAATTTCGTTATTCTAAAATGAAACTCCCAGAATTCAGGAGACATCAATAGACGGATCTGTTGAAAGTTGACAGCTGTCGATCAAAATCAATTCTGTGATTGCGTTGGTTGTTGTTCACATCTGAACCAACACAACAAGTCATGTCCCCTGCCCCTTATTATTACCCATTCAACTCACGGAAAGAAAAAGAAAAAAAAATCTTTAACATTTAACAATTAACAATCGCATCTGCATTAAACAGCATTTGTAGGGGTAAATTGTTGATTAGCTATCTGCATGATTAAAATCCATTTAACACACAATCAGTATGCTCGCTTGAATCATGAATTAATCAGAGTAATCGAATGAATACATGATGACTGCTGGAGTCAGACGTGTAGTTAAAGGAATAAATTAAAGCGGTACAGGAAGGTGGTGTCAAGGTTTGGCTGCAGACCTTTGCGGGCGGATACGTGCATAAGACCCCATTACAACAGAGCGCGGTTAGAAACACACATTACACGGAATAAAACCCAAGCTCGTTAGAGACTTGTCATGTGTAACCTGTAATCTGCAACATAACTACTCTTATAAATAAATGTCTTCATATTTCATTTCCAAATTTCATCGATGCTCTTATGCTTCACTGTTGCAGTAACAGGGGGCCAAGCCACTGGAAAATAAAGCACATCCGTGCCACTATGCATGGGAGGGGCTGCTGATGTAGGAGGATCTGTTGTGATTTACTACAGCAAAAAAAGCTAAAAAGAGCATGACCATGACGTAAAACACGACCTCAAAAGAAACCCAAGCTTTTGTTCTGTTTGAGCTCAACGACCGTGTGGATCAGCCGTCGTTGCCGGTCTGTTTGTTTCGCGTCGTTGACGCATTTTGTCCGTGCGATGTCGCTCTGTCGCTCGGTCGCTTGGTCACCCGGTTACTTGGCCAGCCGCTTCGCCACGTCCTTGTAGGCGGTCTGGATCTCGGCGTCGACTGCGCACGTGTTGGTGAACTCATCGCGCGTGTACGCGTTCTTCAGGTACCGCAGCACGCCCGTCAGGTCGGCGGGGATGTTGTAGTCGCGGTACTTCTTAGCGACGACCTGATGGAGCGAGCGAGGGAGGAGAGGATGAGAGGGAGAGGAATGGAGAAGGAGAGGAGGATGAGGAGGAGAGGAAATTAAAGATCAAGAAGAATAAGAAGAGGAAGAGGGAGGGAGAGAAAGAGAAGGAGAATGAAGAACAACTATAAAGTAGAAAAATAACAAAATTACGAAAGTAAGCAAGCAGTTTACAAACGACTTACTTCAGGTAACAGAGTCGCAAGAACACAGTTTATTAAGTTAGTTCCTTTTTAACAAACTTAGTTCATTTTTTAAAGGCCAACTTTTTTAACCTGGCCTTTAAACATGTCAAAAACGGACTGTGAAACTCCCAGTAACTTAGTGGCAGCCATTGACAAGTAACTTACTGTAAAAACAAATCACAGTATTATAACTTTAAAACACAGTAATAGCCAAGTACTGTATATTTGGTTACACTAGTAGTGTGTTAACGATCAAATAAAACACAGTAATTAAGTGTGCAGAAACACAGCAAATAACCAGCCATTTTTTTTACAGTGTATATATATATATAACTACTGTATAAACTGTAAATAGAACTAGCTCTTATTCCCAGGGTGGTTTGGACCCCCTGCCCCCCCCACCTTGACGATGTGGAGCTTGGGCAGCAGGTTGCAGTCGGCCAGGGTGAGCTCGTCCCCGTCCAGGAAGCCGCGGCTGGAGCCCTTCTCCTCCTCCATGCTGTCGGCGTCGATCTCCTCGGGCAGCGGGCTGCTCAGGTAGTCGTCCAGCTTTTTCAGGGCCTTGGTCAGCCCCTTCTCCAGCGCTGAGCGCGCACACACACACACACACACACACACACACACACACAACAACACATAGGCATAAACACACATGAATACACACACAGACACACATACATGAAGACACACACACACACACACACACACACACACACAGGCTTAAACACACAGACACACATACATGAACACACGCACAGCCACATGCTTAAGCACGTGAACACACACACAGACACGGATGAACGGCATAAACACACACACAGACGCAAGGACACACAGACACACAGACACACACACACACACAAACTTGTTGTTGTTTACTTCAGCACTCGTGGGGACCGACCCAGGGGTCACCACCTTTGCGGGACACTATGTTATTCATAAAATGTAATGTTACGTTGGAAAGGTATTCGATGAGGATTGTCCTTGTCAAGGTGGCAAAATGACAACCATGCATCCACTAATTTGTCATTAGTGGATGACAACCATGCATCCACTAATTTGTCATTAGTGGATGCATGGTTGTCATTTTGCCACCTTGACAAGGACAATCCTCATCGAATACCTTTCCAACGTAACATTACATTACGCATCCACTAATGACAAATTAGTGGATGCATTAGCAAACATGATGGATGGATTAGCAAACATGTACATTCAACAGGTTATATTTCTCGGTGGTCATTTGCCGGCAGTAGAAGAAACGTTCACTAGGGGGAAGCACAGCAGATCTAACCGGTCCCGTTCGGAAATATTGACTGTTGCTACCACCTAGTGGCGGAACACAGACATGGCAGGCTGCCTCGGCCCTGGCTGCCAATGAGCTTATCCATCCTCACAAAGCGCTGCGTGTGTACAGTGTACCATATCTAGATCATCCTTTCACGCCTGTCTTCCCGCACGAGCCAACGCCACCTCCGCTTATGTGTGATTATGTGTGTGCGTCTGTGTGAGTGTTTGTGTGTGCGTGTGCCCACCGGCGTTGGCATCAGGCTTGGTGTTCTTGATGAAAGCAGAGAACTTGGCGAAGATGTCATTTCCTGCTGTGTTGGACTCCCTCTGCCTGGCTGCTAGCCTGGGATACCTGGGAGAGAGAGAGAGAGAGAGAGAGAGAGAGAGAGAGAGAGAGAGAGAGAGAGAGGGAGAGAGAGAGCAGTAACACATGAGCCATCTGGACAACATTAAAACACCTGGATGCACGCTCTGAGAGAGAGCGAGAGCGAGACATGGAAACATGGTTCAAGGAAGCAGTGACTTGGCTATGTGTGTGATCTGTGTGCATTCGACAAATGAGGGATAGCATTTGTGGGATGAAAGAAAAAAAAAGACCCTGGCGTGAATAACATGGCAGTAAAATAAAGACTTCTCTCACACACGGGGCTGACACTTTGGTTTGATTCATAGAAACAACTAACTCCTGGCGAACACTGATTCATGGCTGATTTATTCTAGACTAAATGGAATAGCCATTCTCTCTTTCTTCTATCCATACTTTGTGCTTATTTTTTACAACTTTTTACGAGCTTGTATACACCAGCAATGATTGTTGGATATGCCCTAGCCTCCTACTGTTAGTAAAACGTTGACGGAAGAACTCATGTCTCAGCAGGTAAGAAACAAATCAGGAAAGACTTTACTGTTATTTATACTACGACTGACGTTGGGCTTTTAATTGTGTAGGCGGCTGGGGTCTTTTACTTTGGAGGAGCAAGCATTTCCTCCAGGAACTCCTCGATCTTGTTGATGTCCGTCTTGACTTCGCCGTTGTAGGTCAGGAACGGGGGGTGTGTGCCGGGAGCCAGGTTATGCAAATCGGCGGGTTTCCTATAAGAAGAGCAGCGTCAGAGTAAGTACGTGTGTGTGTTCCTTATTAACTTGATGTGGTGTGTGTGTGTGTGTGTGTTTTGTGTGTGTGTGTGTGTGTGTGTGTGTGTGTGTGTGTGTGTGTGTGTGTGTGTGTGTGTGTGTGTGTGTGTGTGTGTGTGTGTGTGTGTGTGTGTGCGTGCGTGTGTGCGTGCGTGCGTGTGTGCGTGTGTGTTTGACGCCCTGCCTCTTGAGGTCCACCGTAGTGACGTTGAACACAACCCCTTTCAGCCACAGGATCATGAAGAGTCTCTGGGAGAAAGGACAGTTCCCGATGCTCTCTCCATCGCTGCCAGCCTGTACTCAACACACACACAACCACACACGCACACACACACACACACACACACACACACACACACACACACACACACACACCAAACACATGCACACACACACATGCACACACACAGGATTACTGTAACACGCCATAAGGGCCAGCGCGTCTGCTCTGTAGCCCCACCATGGGTCTTTATCCATCACCACAAATGTCTCTCTCTTGCATTCTCTCTGTCCCTCTATTTCACACACGCACACACACACACACACACACACACACACACACACGCACGCACAAAGCGGGGCCAAAACCACCTAGTCTTTGCTTCCACACACTCTCACAAACACAATGAACAGGAATCTATCTCGACATACACAAATCGAAAACAAATATCCTGATCTTAAAATGATTCGGATCACTGACAGCCTCTGCTTGGATTAAAGATGGATTGATGCGTACGGTAGGATAATATTATTAGTCGCACAGTACAGCAGTATTACATTTGAATAATGGTCAATTTGAATACAAAGCAAAGTCAGTCAAATATCCATTTTCCATTTTATGGAAATTCATATTGATATGAAATATGACATGATATTTTATTTATATACTTACGTATTAATGTCTTTACACATTTATTATTATTATGTATTAATGTATTTATCTATAATTGCATTGAACATTAGGGGATATGGGATAGGATTTGGTGCCCAGGGTTTAATCTGAGCAGCTCATCATTGGGGGAACAAGGCTTCACCAGGGATCTGAAGGTCTTTGTGGCCAGCGACTAATGTGATAAACGATGCCGCATCAGACTAAAATGTGGCCATAGTCCTCACAGGGAAACTGACCGGTCTGTTTTGCTGACCAGCTCCACCGCAGGTCATAAACAAAGCCACGGTTGGGATCCCGACGGGGGGGCTCTGCTGAGAACATAACTCAATCATGGTGACCGTACGACCAGGTGTCCAGTGTATAAATGGTCTGCATTGGTCCGTATACTTTCTTATGTTGCGTGGGGACATGGACCATAGTCCTCATTTTGGGAGTGACTACGAGGCTAAAGGGATGAACGAACGGGTCATGGGATGGATGCCCTGAGTTACCCGCCAGTCACCCCTTGTTTTGACTCGGTTCACAATGATCTTCACATCACACGTGAGGGCAGCAGGAAACACGATCGTCAGCTCTTGGTACCAACTGGGAAGTCTGATCCACTCGTCCAACATCTGGGGGGTCAACACGTCCGCTGGGGGTCAAATTTGTGCCCTTTATGCATCTTCTGTGCTCAGAATGTCATGATCCAGAATCCGATTAAATAATTAGAAGCGAGTTATTAAGCAAAGCACCATTTAATTATAATAACCCTCAACAAAACTTTAACCAATTATGAAGACCGGCAGAATTTGATACTACATCACTTTAACGACAATTAGTGCAAATTATAAATCGTTTTTAGTTTATCAAGAGGCACCTATTTTTATAATAACAACCTATTATTAAAAAGAATGGTGGAATTTCATAGAACTACAGTCCTTCTATTAGGGGTAGCAGCATTGTTTCACTCCTAAGGCTACTCCCATGTTTTTTTGTGCACACAGGGGCCTAGCACAGACACCTGATCAGGTGGACCTACTGAATAATACATTGTGCTTCCATTAGCAGGTTCAGCGCCCAGTAGGGCAGGGGTTCACAGATCCTGGGGGGACATGTCCCATGTTCGGGGGGGGGGGGGGGGAGACAGCACACAGGTCAATGCCCACTGGGTTAAGTCAACCGGGGATGTTATTGACTAGGTTTGGCCTGGGTTGTCGTGGCTTATTTGAGCGGTGTTGGGTGAAAACACAACTGTCTGTGTTTAGGACTTTGCGGAAGAGAGGGAATTGGCTCCTGAGCTACGATGTGTGACTTGCTTTTCCATGTTATTGATTTATTCCTGGCTGCGTAACAAATCTATCGTAACATTATTTCGATTGAAATAATAATGAAATCAATGTTAATCAATGTTGTCATTTTCCCTCCCCCTTTCACATACCCTACAGCCTAGCATCCAAACCACACAAAATGTTTTTGTTTTTTCTTTCTTTCAGCAACAGTTTAAAAATAAACCCAACATGTTAGTGAGCATATATTGGTAGCATACATAACAGGGTGACCACAGCTCTTGCTAGCAAACACCGGAAAGCGGCCGTGTTCATCCAAAAGTAGCTGAGCCAACTGTATACGTTTGCCAGCCATTGACTGAGCGGTCTGCTGGAGTCTGCTCGGGGCTCTGTGTGTGTGTATTGTGGTGTTTCTGGACTGAATGGGGGAAAAACAATAACCAGCTGTCCTTGATAATAGCCAATCAACATCTAGAACCCAGGGGGGACAAAACACTGTCTCACATACACACACACACACACACACTCACGCACATGCACACAAAAGGCATTGCGTGTGGGCGAGCGAGCACAGAGATACACAAACACAAGCACCCACACATGAGGCAAGTAACAATCCATCCATCTATCCATCCATTCATGGACTCATCTATCATCCATCAACCCACCTGCCCATCCCTCCCTCCATGCCTCCATCCATCCATTCATCTATCCATCCAGCCCTCCATCCCTCCTCCGATCCATTCATCAGTGTCTACCCCAGGTCATATTACTATGGGCATTGGTCCAGGTTCTGTCTATCAGCACTAGTGGACCAGCATACGTGTTTGGGGAACGTAGGAAACCATAGTACCCAGGGAAGACCCACAGAGACAGGCCCAATCTCAGGTGTTTCACCCTGGATTTCTGAAGCTCTGAGACTACCCACTGTAGGCCACCTTAGCACCAACTCCAAGCCCTATAAACTCTACAGGTGAATGTGACAGTGTATACTACTACAGCTGTACACAATGGCAGGTTTCTCTTCTGTACGATTTTCACATATGAATATGAAACCCCAGGACTAAGCTCACAAGAGTGATTCTTTATACTAAGAAAAGTCAACAAATATATCCTTGAAACTCATGATACTAGTAAAGCATGCAGTAAAATATATCATTATAATTCTTGCCTCCTGCCATCGAAGCAACCTGTGTTATTATAAACCTTTGTCCTAGCCAGAGACTTACAGCTCTGTACAGAAGTGTTTATTACATACGCTGATTACTTATTCACTTTACAATTTGATTACTCCCATCCACTGGTAGACTTTATTCAAAGTGCTGCTAGCCTAGAAACATATTTCCATTGTGTGTTGGGGATATCAAATGTTCATCATGTGGCATTAGGGAATCAGTTGTTAGGAACATTCACATCATTCATCTAGGTCAGATCTCTGATGGCCACCTGGAGAGACCTTTATGTGTTGCTGCTGCCATGAAAACCCCAAATGCTCTTTGAAACCTCAGCCGTACATAGAAGTTAAAATAAACATTTGCCTAAGAGTATATGGGGTGAAAATATAAAATCATATATACAGAGAAAAACCTAAATCAATTGTCGACAACTACTCCCGTTTTCGGAGCTGCCCGATTCGGTTAGAAAGTGTCTTGTAGTGGAAAGGCTGTGATGCAATCTAATTGTCTTGATGATCCTCCCTGACTTTAGTGCCCCCCTCTGGGGACCTGACTACTGGCTACCAAACTAGCGGGTTGGCTGATTCCACCTGCCGCGCAAGCTAATTGGCTCGTCCTCCATGTTCTCTCACCTGTGTACAGTTCACCTGCCTCAGGTACTTTTCATCGCCTCTACCATTCCCCTAGAGACAGGTGGGGGGGTTGTTAAACAACATGGGCTGTAAGAGTATTAAAAACAACACGCTGGTACATTACGTAGCGATTTAAGAACAATGCTGCAGTCACTGTGGGGGCAGATCTGAGTTAATTTAACAGCTCTGTACTAAACATATTAAGTTTAGTAGAACTTAGTTTAGTAGAGCTCAGCAGAATTGGGTTAGTTTACAAGATCTATATGCTCTGTACTAAAGGTATGAAGTTTGATGCACACCTATCCTTATTAACTTCCACCTTGGTTCCACCAACTTTATTATTTTGCTTTACAAAGGTTTATGCACTATCAACCGAATGCTAAGACTAAAGCAATAGATACAATCAGGGAGAACGATGCCATAAGAAAAGGTTGATCGTGTGTAAACGATAGGGACCAAGCAGTGGCCCATGATGAACACATTGTGCCCTGGATGGCTCGTGGTTACAGCGTCAGGGATCGCTGTCACCCTCGCACACGCTCCGTCCGGCCCTCAGCCCGGCCCCGGTGTAACCCGACCAGAGCTATTAGGTTGCACACACTTTCCAATACACACACACACACACACACACACACACACACACACACACACACACCACCGACCGGCTCCCTGTATCCCCTATGGAGACCATAGGAATGATGTAGAATAAACTCCACCACAACAGCACCACGACCCCTCAACTCATCTCTTGTCTTACCTTGACAAAGAGCTCAATCTCCGGCTCTCTGTCCGGATCATCACAAGACATGGTGCCCGGTGCTGCCCTGCTCACAGCCTTTCCGGTGACGTTCTAAACACAGCCCTACACAAGCCTAAAGTCCTCCGATTCAGCGCGGGAAAGGTCTACATCCTCGATCAAGGGGAAATCCTTGAGTGCTTGTTCCTTGATCTTGGAATGACAGCAATGCGTTCCTTCAGCCGCTGCTAATAAGTCCCTTTACGGACTTCCTCCTATCCCTAGACTCTGGCTCCTCTTGCCCCGGGTTTTTGGTCTCCTGTACAGGTGAAGCGGGGAGACGGGATCCAGACGCAGGTGAAGCAGGTGGTGGTGCGGGACAGGGGACGGAGCCCTGGGCTTTGATTTGGTCGGAAAGCAGGGCTACAGCTGTGGACTGGAGCTGCCTGCTCACTGACAGGCAGTGCTGAACAGGTGTCACCCTGAGGGAGGGAGGGAGGGAGGGAGGGAGGGGGGGAGGGAGGGGGGGAGGGGGGGAGGGGGGGGAGGGGGGTGGGGGCGGGTGGAGCCCTGTTGCACTGAACCGGCTTCTTATTTCAGTTATATTTTCTTCTTCTTACCAAAGTCTATACTTTTGGTTCTGCACTGTTGTGCGTGAGCAAAGTCCATAAAAATATAAAAAAGAATAGTCAACTTTATTTGGCCAATGATTTGTGTACAGTGTGTGGTGCGTGTGTGTGTGTGTGTGTGTGTGTGTGTGTGCGTGTGTGTGTGTGTGTGTGTGTGTGTGTGTGTTTGCACGTGTGCCTGCATGTGTGTGTGTGTGTGTGTGTGCGTTTAGGTTATGTTTTCTTTTCACCAATGAAAAACCTGAGGAAGCCTTCTGTGTGAATTATTGATGCTATGCTTTGGTTTTAACAAGACTTATTTTGGTTTAAAATTGTATCTTGTAAGAGCTAATATATATCTACTTAACTGAAGCACATCATAAAACCAATAATAACCTCATGCCCATATAATTACAATACGAAAGATAATGTACTATACCAATGATATAATTGTAAGAGTTTGCAGTTTTCCCAAGAGGAATCCTATAAACATAATGCGTCAGGGCTGGTGGGACTGGTCAACCGGAGCTGTAATTACTTGAACCCTTTCTAAATACACAACAGCGCCCTCTCCTGGCAGACATATTAAAGGGACGCACAGAATTACCTTCTCACTCCTAATTGCTCCTTTATATGGGGAGTAGAAAAATTCATATAACTTCTATTCCTGTACTGGAGCTTCACAAATGACACTTCATATGCAAAGCACTCTGTCCACTGACTTGTAATATAATTTTCGAGATGAGCCATCCTAATTGCTTAAAGCATATCTTGGTTGGTTGCCTAGGTGATGGGTAAAACTATAATTTCCCTATTTTTACTGGAACAAAATGTATTCAGACAAATTCGATCTTCAGTTTGAATGGAATCAAAAAGGACCATAAATGAAAATAACCACAAAAGGCTATCAGAAACTAATGTGTATGACCGTAGATCAAAAATGCAGTAATCTCAGTTGGGGAACATTTTTTAAGAAAAGGTGAAAATGTTCAGAACCACCTTTACCTCGTCAAACTGTTAAGGCTAATCATTCACCCGCCTGTCAATCAGTAACAGAAGAACCTCTGTCTCTCCTGGGCCGCATAGACAAGGGTCTTTGAACCCTTCTGGGCTAAATCCGAACAATACTTCTGGGTCAGCTATCTCATTGAGCTAAAGGTCAGCGCTGTGTGGATGTGCACAGACTATCCTGACAGAAACGGCATAACCTTGAGGTCACAGGAGTAAAACTAGTTAAATATTTAAACCACAATGTCTGTTTTATAAAATATGACAGGAGAAATAGGGTTGTGTTGTGCAGCCATGCAGGTCTTACGTGAAAAACCGCATTGTTAACTAATCTTTTTTTTGATCTAAGGGGATAGGCAAATATCATGGGTTCACTGTTATCAGAGAACAGGTATATAAGCTATAGGCTTGATAAACCTGTCACCATATCCAAGAACTTTATCATTGCAGCTATAGACACTAATGCATCTTGAACACTACACACGTTTTAATATTATATTAAATTGGACCTCAACTGTTCAGCTTGTTATGCTTCCATTTTGTCTGTCCATTACGTCACCCATTACCCTCCTTATGACCCCTGGGAAGAAGGATCCCTCTTTCTGCGTTGTCTCCCTTGATGATTAAGGGAGGTTATTTTTTATTATGGGGATTATGGGGGGGGGGGGGTTAAGAGGGTTGTCATAAAATGTGGCAGCCTGTGAAACCCTTTGAGACTGTCACTAATCCTATATGTGTTTTGATATTGGATAGGTATATCAAAATATACTTATCTTGAATTGTATAATCACTCACCCACCCAAGCCTCATACGGATCTTTCTTAATCAAACACACGCATTTCAAACCAAACTGCTTAATAATAGCAGGTAAGAATCGTTACTCAGTGCCGGTTTACATCCAAGTTCTGTTCAAATTACTTTTAAGTATTCAGTCCAGAAAGCAAGAGCTATAGCTTATGGCTACACGTTTGAATGTAATGGGTGTTTGGAATCTGACCCAACCCACCTGTTTGAAGCCTCTTATACTGGAAGGACATAACAAGGGTGTGTAGAAGCACATATTTTCAATCTGTAAAGGTGATTAGCCCCTTTGAAGTGATTTTTTTTTCATATTTGTAGTGGGATGTAAGTGACTTCATCTGTAAATGATTCAGCATTTTACAGTTTACTATTGAAACTACCACATTCATGGTTAGAGGCATATTTTATCTAACTTACTTAATATTATTTCTGAAATCTGATGCATATCTATGAACGCGTGAATTACATCATTAGCTTTAAAAGCAGAGTTGACATGAAACTTGGAGAGAATCGCATTCACCCTGACTTTGTCACACTCTCCCAATCAGCAAAGTGACCCCTGTGTGAGCAGATTACAGAGAGAGGCCGGCTATCGGAATAACAGGAAAACACACAATAGCATTTACTCAAGCGTAGGGTTTCTATGGTCACCTGTATGGTGACCAGGTTAATTATTACATTAAACCGCAGGTAAAAAAAAAACATGTCAAAGACAAGTGGGCTCCAGACTCAAAGGCAAACTTTACACACTTTTTTTTTCACTTTCTTCTACTTTCTCTACTTCATATTCAGTAAAGTAGCTTACTTTGTGTTGCCATGTTGCTTAATAAATCACGTCCACTTCCTGAATGAGACACTCCATGGTAACCAATAGCCCAAATGACCTTAGGCTTAGTCAACGTTGGCCTAAAGGTCATGCCTTTTCCTCTATATTTTCCCCTAATGTATTTACGCTAAGGACGTCCCCTGTCTTTGTTACAATTACATAATTCATTTGACGCATGGTTACATATTGTCTCAATAATAAATCGAAATATTGTGTTTGATATTGGTATTAGATAAATGATGGACAACCTTTTTGTTCGGTTGGGGTTGGGGTTTTGGTGTGGTGTGGTGTTTGGAAATCGTTTTATAATAGTTTTTATATTTACCTTGACAAAAAGAGATATGTCGGGCTGTTCGGGGTCTTCCGCCGGAGCCGCGCTGGTTTCGTCCAACGTGTCGTTCTCCAGACTTGCGAGGCTGAATCCGCTGGTCTCCTCCGCCTCCGCCTGCTCAGCGTCGGGAACGCATGCCACCACCGTCACATCTTGTTCTTGTTCTTCCACAGTTTCTGCCATTACGAGGGGGATCGGAGGATCTTCGCACGGATCCCCGTGTGCCTCGGAAGATGCTGAGGAGGACCGTCTCGAGCCGGTACCCTCTCCATCTCCTACCGCCTCCTCCCCACCATCCGTCAATCGCAGTTCCTCCACCTTCGCCTCCACTTGTGAATCCTCCACCATTGCCTCCGCTTGTGGCTCCTCCACCTTCGTCTCCACTTGTGAGTCCTCCACCATTGCCTCCGCTTGTGGCTCCTCCACCTTCGTCTCTGCTTGTGGCTCCTCCACCTGCGCCTCTACTTGTAGCTCCTCCACCTTTGCCTCTTCTTGTGGCTCCTCCACCTTCACCTCTTGGTCCTCCTGCGCCTTCGCATCCACTTGTTGCTCCACCTGCGCCTCGACTTGTTGCTCCTCCACCTGCGCCTCCACTTGTTGCTCCTCCACCTGCGCCTCCACTTGTTGCTCGACCTTCACCTCCATTTGTGGCTCCTCCACCTTCGCCTCTACTTGTTGCTCCACCTGCCCCTCCTCGTCCACTTTGATGGTGTCTCTGGTGTCTATGCAGTCGGGCGATGAGCGCTTCTCTTCTTCCACTTCGACTGGAGGAGCGCTGGTCTGATCTTCCTCGCTGTTGGGCTCTCTCACCTCCTGGGCGTCTTCTGGGTTCTTCTCGCACACCGGCGCTGGGTTCTTGTGATGATCCGCTGGTTTTTCAGAAATATTGATTTCATCATCGATCCTCTCGCATGCGTCCTCCATGTTCGTTGGGTTATGCTGATGTGAAAGTAGAAACCTGTGATTCAGTTATCTGCATAAGTGGTAGTGAAGCGGTCAAACTAAGGCGAATCAAAGTCACACACGCGCTAACACACTCAAACGCCTGTCACCGAATGCGCACACGGTCGAATTCCAGAGATAACTTACACGAGAACTTTGAGCGTTCGAGTTAACAGGTGATTTATGCAAATCAAGGGGGCTTGGCTGTCTTAATGGTCCCGCCTCCCCGCACACACATAAACACATCGACCATTGGGATCAATTAAAACGAAGGATATCGTTACTTGGTTTCAAATTTGTATTTTATTTCTGACCAGATCGATTGATTAACAGTGCAAAGAAATCCAATTAATCTGTGGGTAAATATTCAATTCAAGGTTAACGGTCAACTGACAATCTACTTTTAATGCATGGGTATATTTGGTTAATTCTCATAAAATTAGCATTTTTATATAAATATCAATCTAACTTAGCAAAAAGTATATCACAGTGGTGTCTGTCCTTTTTGGCACAGGTTATGTGTTATGCATTTTAAACTTCAACCAATTAATTTGAAAATATTTTTTTCTTTTACAAAATAGTAAAGAATTAAGACCGGCAGAATTAGATACTACATTACGATAGTGCTAATCATAAAGCTATTTTTTATCCAGAGGCACCTATCTTTATAATAATTACCTATTATAAAAAAAATGGCGGCTACAGACAAGCAGTGCAAATGACACATGACCCTAAAGCATCCTGTCACCACCCTTGCGTTTCGTTTTCCATTTCGATCCTTTTAGTGCAAATCAGGGGAACAGCTCCTGCAAATGATGCCTATCCAGTCTTCTCAACCAAACAACCAAAACACTTTTTCAATCACCTTATACGACAAAATACTGACCATTGCACTTCACAGTTCACCAAAAAATGGCTGTGGTAAATGACAGCCAAAGCACAAACACATGGGCAACAACAACTATCTTCAGTACAGAAATATGCCCGAGAACACCAAAAAAAAACTCTGAAAACAAACAATGCATGTCCAACAGACAAACAAACGAACGATTGCACACTTTAGAGATATGTCGAGTGCGAAGTTAAAAGGCAAACGGTAAATAAAAGGAACGATACTCAACCGAGCAAAGGAAAGGCGTCCTAAAAATACCACTGAATGAACAAATTGTGGCATAAATAAATAAAAGCTTAGCTTGGGTATTTTCGTACCAATTTACATCTCTGGTTAACATAACAATTGAAAGATGTCTCCTAGGACAAAGCAGGCAAGGAGCCGTTCAAGTGTAGTTGTACCTTCGGGTTCAAAGCGGCTAGGTTACTACATACCGGAATCACATGTTGTATATGTATGTAATGGCATTTTATACATTGGTCAAATAAGGAGATAAAACTGCGAACGTTGAGATGAAAGAGGGCAACCAATAACCCCAAATAAAAACACATTCAAAGGAGGGCAATTGGTGAGTCCTAAGTAAAGGTTTTGCTCTCAAATCCCGTCCTGTCCCAGAATACCCTAGCCACCCTTGGATCCACACTCATAGGCAGGCTGCATTCAATACCGCGGTGTCCCCTCAATAACAGCAAACCAAACAAGCTTTTTATTCTTAATACTACAACACAAAGATAACATTAATAATAGTAGCTAGCGATGAGTGGGGCCAGGGAAGGGCTTAGGAACTGCTTCCGGTCGAGGCAGAACTTTTAATTTTACACCCTCCGCGTTTATTTTTGTTTTGTCGTAAATCTACCGTTTTGCCTCCGCCGGCGCTCCCTTCTACAAGTGGAGGTCTTCCTGCAGCAGCGGCTGGGACATCTCCCTGCTCTGCATGGGCAGCCTCGGGAGCTGCTTTAGCGTCACCTGCTTGACAAACACCATGAGGAAGCCCAGCACCATCACCACCCCCAGCAGGGAGCCCACCGTGGGGGCATAGGAGTAGCCCGGGGTGACCCCTCCTGGCGGGTGACCGATGCTGGGGCTGCCGCTGGCGCCGACGGGGCCGGCTAAGGGGGCCGGGAAGGGCCCCACCGCGAGGAGGTCCTGGACGTTTGCCAGGGAGCCGTTGTTGGGCAGGGGCCGCAGGGCCAGGATGTGACACATCAGGGGGTAGAGGTCGACGGAGCGCATGGAGTGCTTCACGTAGTTCTGCCGGAAGGCGGGGCCCCGGGCCAGGAACACGGGGTGCATGCTGGGTAACGAGTTGTTGTAGCCGTGGTTCCCCACTGAGAAAAGAAGAGAGAATGGGCCCGTTAAAATCCGTTAAAAGTACATCCAGTAGCTGACTGACACTAGTCCACAAGGATATCCACTGACACGCACAATCTACCGTAAACGCAAGGCCTTGGTTACACTTGTTGTTTCTGTGTATGTGTTTGCAATTGATAGCTGCATAGTTGTTTCCGATGCCTTAGGGGGCGCTCTACGGCACCTGTTAAGTGTAACCTGTAACATTGTTCTCCCCAGAGTAAATCAGAGATAATTGGATATCATTGTCTCGACCTGAATCCCTGTGTCACTCCATTACCAAGGTATTCATATATTATAATATAATAACATAATGTAAATTGGCGATGACTGTATTGTCATGAATTCTACTCAAAAAGTCATGAAAGTCATGCTGAGATTGAATTTTAGATGACAAACAACATCATCCACAACAACATCCACACTAACGTGCAGAAGTAGCTCATCAAGCAAAGGTCGCAGTTGGAAAAGAGGTGAGTTGGCAGAAAGGCCAGCCCGGCCAGAAAGTGAAAAATAGAACATCCTATTACTAAGAAGTTATCCATATATTATAATAAGAACATAATAGTTTCATTGCAACTTTAATCATCCGATCACGGCTGGACCACCACCATAACCACCACCATAACCACGCCCCATGCCTACACTGAGCCTGCCAGGATTCTCGCGGTATGGCTGGTATGAAAAGGCCGCTACCAATATTTTGGCAATAGAAGATGGATGAAAAAAAGCCATTGATGTTTAATTGAGACTCGGTAACACGTCTGCTTTATGGTCGGATGCCACTGTCTGTTACAGACTGAAATACATGCAAGTCAAGGCGGTCTGAATTTTCTCCGATATCTCAGTGATTTACTACATGAATTGACTGCTCCCTCACTGCATGCCATTACAAAAAGAAACGACAACATAAGGGTTTTATCTTCCACCCAGAGGCATTTCATTATACCAGGAAGTATTTCTGCGGGGAAAGCGAAATCCGACCGCAGGTCATGCCCCCCGAGTTCACATTCAAGTGTCAAGTGTGGACGTCAGAACAGTTTGTATAGTTTGATTCCACAAACAAAGCCTGACATTAAATAGGACACATTTATCAAAGATGAATGTTTCGACTGTAATATTCGGTGGCGTTTTAACAATGTTTAGGAATTAATATTGTTGAAGAAAGATTATTCCCAAACAAAGAATAGACATCTTGTGTAAAATCTTTTGTTTTTTTTGTAAATCTCAGAGCTCATTTGAGTGTGCTCTGATCCATGGCGAGCTCCATGTGCGCTATTCTTAGCTTGTGCAGACAGATAGCTGAAACAGAGAAAAGATAACGAATCAGAACTACAACTCCCATATCAAGCTTAAGAAGGGGGACCCAATATACATTTCCTATTTGGTAGAACGTTTTTCATCCCAAGGGTCCTGCAGCTATAGCACCCAACGCCAAATGCATTGGGTGCGCTGGGGAATCAAACACCCCACAGCGGAAGCATCAGGCACCAGGCACACAGTGTGAATGTCTGTTCATATTTGCAGCGTGACCCAAAACATAAATAGAGTCACATTGTTTTAACAGAGCAAAGCAGACAGAGCTCAAATGAAGCGCCGCTGTATTTGATTGCTTGCTGTGTACAGGAGCCAAGTCTACTTTGGACCTGAATATTCAGAAACACTATTTCAGGTCTGACTCTTGTCCCGACAGAGACTTGTGCTTTAGAGCCATGCCACACACGGACAACATCAAAGGAGGCCTCGATTCAACACATGCATAAGGAGGACCGGGGCTGGTGTAACGTACACATGAAGGTCCCGCTCCTGTTCTGTACAATGGTCCAGCCCTCCTCCGCCTCCAGGAGAATGGGCATGATCCGGTCATTGTGTCTGTAGTGAAAGTATTCTGGGATGTCCTCTTTCTTGTACACATTCAGGTGAGGGTTGACTTCTAGCAGGGAACTGTACACCTCCTCCAGCCTCCCTGAAGGAGGAAGAACATCCACTGGGGTTAATGTTGTTGTGCGGGGCAACAGTGCTGGGTTACAGGTGATCCAGTGGCCTGGGAAGCAGGAACTAGAAATGACAAAATACTGACAACGAGCCTGGGCCAAGAAGGAAACCAGACCCCACTAACACAACAACTGGCTGGAAACATAGCCCTCAATTTCATTTATATCTGTTAATCAACAACATATGTTGGATGCCTATTATCCACTTGGCTGAACATAAGTGCTATAACAATGGTTAATGAATGGCGCATGAATAAGAGATAGATTGTAACATTTTCTACTTCAAAAAGGGAAATGACTATACCGCAGATATCTGCATGGACGTTCAGACTTCTGAGCAGACAATACAATATCTAAAAGGGGGCTGCAAGTATTATTTGAATAATTTATTAGAAAAAGCATGGCCATCTGTCAGCTATTGGCAAGTGAAATGCGCTGGGGGAATATGTCTGAGCCCGCCTCTGTATGAGCCCATTTCGGATTTTAGACAGCTCCAGGCCCATTACTGACCAATCTCTTCCCTGATTGGTTCAGGGAATCTATGTTGCCTGTCAATCACACATGTCAACGGCGGTGAGGGAGGGGGGGGGGGGGGGGATTACATTTTTGGGATGTTTACTTTCAAAATCAGGCACTTATTTTCCAATCCTTTCTGCTATTTACCACTCTCAAACCTGACGACAACCAAACGACAGCACCTTTAAATTTCACTAAGAGAATGTATTCCTTTAAACACGAGGGGGCTGCAAGGAACTAAGAGTTACACCATACGTCGTTGTTGTTGCTGCTCCAGAGCCTCTCCTATTGTGAGGGTATTCTGAAACCAGCTAAAGGCGTACCTTCTTTGGGCAGCAGCGCCACCACTGGGCTCTTGTCCACCCAGGTGTACCAATCCCTGCTAACGTACTGGTCCAGCTCTATGATCTTGTCCGGGAACAGCTGGGTCATGCCATGGTCGCTGGTCACGATGAGGTTCAGCCTCTCGTACAGGCCCGCCTTCTTCAGCTCGTTGCGCAGGAAGCCCAGCTTCTCGTCGATGTCCACGATCACCGCGTCCATCAGGGGGCTCTCGGGACCCAGGTTGTGGCCGCTCTCGTCCGGCTCCTCCCAGTACAGCACCCCGAAGTCCACCGCCTGCTCTTCAGGCGCCGTGAACCACTCTATGAGCTTCCTCGCGCGGTCCTCGAACAGCACCGAGGCGTTGTAGTCGAGGTAGCGCGTGGGGTACTCCCCGTGGATCTTCACGTCCGACCCCGGCCACATGGCCGCCCCACTGCGGCCTCCCGCCCTCTGATTGGTCACCCACAGTGGCACCCCCTGCTCCCACCAGCGCGGGTCGTAGATGCTGTCCGTCTCCATGGAGAAGGAGCGGTTGAGCGCGGGGTCGAACATCTCGTTGGCCACGATGCCGTGCGACTCTGCGTTCAGGCCCGTGACCAGGCTGTAGTGGTCGGGGAAGGTCTTGGTGATGTAGGCGTTCTCCACCACCTCCACCTTCACGCCCTCCCGCTTCAGGGCCAGGAAGTTGGGCGTGGGCACGCGGTTCACATAGTCCCAGCGGAAGCCGTCGAAGGACAGGAGCAGTAGCCTGGGCTTGTCCGCCGCGCCCTCGTCCCCGCCGCCGTGGTCCTTGCGTCGGTGATGGCCGGCGTTCTGCAGCCACACCGGGGCTACCAGGAGGGCCCAGAGGCAAAACAGGTAGCAGGGGGCTCCACTCAGAAAGCAGCTCCGCATGGTGGAGCTGGTGTCGAAGGACTGATGCCCAGCTAGTCACTGGAGGTGAAGGGTATTCTCGTAGGGTATAGTCCCGTCCGTACGCCTGTTGATGAGACACATGTCACCCACACATGTTGACAGTCAACATTCTGCTTTCCTTTAGCCCTACGTAGAAGGGGCAGGATAGACCTTCTTACGGTTACATTTACAAAAAAGGTAAAACTGTATCGTCAGGACACAGGAATTGGCAGGCTAATGACGTCATAGACTTGTTTGGCAGATTATCGATGTCGCGATTGCGTAGTAATTTAAGAGCAACAAAAACAAAATATCGATAGATCTATATTTATATGCTCTTCACAGAAGGCGGAAACATGTATTGAATATCTGCGACAATACCAAATGCTAAAGGAGACACAGACGAGGAAGATGTTGTTAGCAAACAAGGCTATGCTAAAAAGCACCAGTTCCTCACGAAACCACAGAACAAAAGAGCACAATGAGATCGAATGACGTCCGTTCAAAACAAAGACACTGAATCGCCACTGTCAGACGACATGCCACCAGCCGTCACGGTCAATCGTAACGCAAACTAACGCCATGTCAACAACGTAGCATACCTTGTTATCCTAATCTGCACGTCCCCTGCTTTGCTCTGCACACAAAGATAAACAGTCAGGCCGGTTAGTTCTGCATAAGGAAGTCCCGCCTATTTACAGGGTTATAACCTCAAATCCAAAAAAAACGAAAAAACCCACACTGGTGTTCTTTACGGAAAAGCGATTGACATATGCATCCCCCGAAATGCATACAGCTGATATCGGAGTTGCATAGTACTGAATCTCATTGCGATGCACTGTGTGAGCAGGTTGCAATGATGTAATGCAGGAGGAGAGGAGGAGGGGCAGGGTAGAGAGGCTGGGAGTTGGTGGGGGCTTGTTGTCTGCTGTTATAAATAGAAATCGTATGCGAGTTGGCTAGAAATGAATGTCACAGAAATGCATGAGTATTCTATAGGTTTTATGGTAAGGTTGTATAGGATATGTGCATTATAGGCATTGCTATATATTGTCAAAAAAACAACGCAACACGTAGGATTCAGTCAGGGCAAATAAATAAATAATAATATTTGACCACGAGATGTCAGTCCAGTACTGTCTCGGAGAGACAGAGCTTTGAGTCCAGCTACATCATTTCGAGAGTAGTTAGAGGGACTCTGTCGCATTCACTTCATCTAAAATATTTCACCTATTTGAGATTACGTTATTTTGTTTATGTTGGTAAAATATTATTGTTTGAAGTAGTAGGCTACCCTTTTGTATTCGTTTTTATATAGGCCTATACAGGGGCGAGGCTAGCCCATTTTTAGGGGTGCTGAAGCACCCCTAAAAAGGGTCTCAGCACCCCTAAAACTTGGGAGTAAGAAATGTTATTCTAAAAATTATATTTGTTCGTCTTTGAAATTGTTAAATAATGTCCAAAACATAAAATCTTTTGAGTTAGTTGAACCAATGTTAAAATTATGAAGTTATTTTTCAATAGAAATATTTTTTGTTTTTGTGTGAAAAAAGGGTGGGTGGTGTGGCAGTGGGGCTCATTGAGTGCTCAGCACCTCTAAAGCTCTGACCCTAGAATCGCCCCTGGGCCTATATATAGGCCTATATAAAAACGTAAAACGTAAAAATGTCGGTGGGGGGGTAATAACATGTTAATATATTAACATGTTATTACCCCATGACATCTAAAAGTAGATTATTTTATTTCTGGGCACATATTAGAAGATAGATTGTATGTGATTGACAGAGCTACCCATCTTCAGAGGGTGGTGTAACTTAACTACAATCTGATGTCCTGGGCTAGGTTGTTGTCTCTTTGTATTCCCCTTATGACCTCACAGTATTTAATACTCCTTTCCACAGCCCCTCAAGAATGCCTGTATTGGATGTTTAGCCTTCTTTGGTATATAAATACAATAACTGATTTTTTTCTCAGTGTCTTTCAACTAAGATGATTTGATTGATCATCTTTTCGTCACAGATTGATGCTTCTGCATGGCTACTCCCACTTGTGATGTCAAGAACAGATCGATTTTGCCGGACCTGTTAAAACTGATAAAATAGCAGGAATTCGTTGGATGGATTAGGGCAAAATGGATTTCTTGTTGTGTCATTGTCCTTTCACTGACCACTAAATTTGATTGCACAAATCGTACACATCTGCATCAGAGTCTTCCCAGACAATGTGGGACAGTGTAACACAATTTGTATTTTGATTCCTCCAGCAATAAGTTAACCTTGTTGATCAGTATTCCACAAACATACAATTTACATCCAATAAAAGTTTAAAGGTTAGCAGATAAAGGATAAAAAAAATCAAATTTTCCAATGAGGATCCTATTTATTAAACAGACACTTGCATTTAGAGACACACTAAATATCTGTCACTGTGAGTAAAACACATATTGTGTAAATAGAAGTAAAGTGTGTGCACTGGTAAAGCTTGTGTGTATGTGGCTTCTCTGTGTGCAACAAGTATATTTCTCTTTCTATGACCATGTTAGTGTGCTTACGTGGTTGTGAATTTCCACATGTGTGTGTAGTTTTTCCCAGTGTCATTGCACGTGTGTGAATCCCTGTATGTGTGTGGATGCATGTGTCCCTGTATGTGTGCATGTGTGTGTATGCACGTGTGCATTTGGCCCTGTATGTGTGTTTGTTATTAGGTGCCTGTGCGTGTGTCTGTGTATATTTCTATGTGTCTGTGTCTCTTTGTGTTTCCTCCATGCCGTTTAAGCTGACTGTGCACTGTGTGGGTCTATGTGGGAACTGTGTTGAGTGTTATGTACTCGTGTGTGTTCTGGTTGAACTCCTAAAAAAAAAGCAGGCCTCTGTATTGGGGGCAAAAAGGCCTTATCTTTGCGGGCTCTTTGACTCTCCATTGTGATGTCACAAGGGGGAAACCTTTGTTGAATTGTTGAAAGAATGCCTATATTGTGATGTGTACAGTGATGATTGTGTGTTTTTAGCATGGATGTGATACAGGTTAAGATGCCTTTAATGGTGGGCGATTGATTGCCTACGCTTAAGGTACCTTACCTTTGTTGTATGCGTATTTTGGGATGACAGGCCTTGCTATCAACCATTTGTTCATTCCATGATGTGAAACCGTTTAAGATTTTGACTTTAAAATGGTTCAAGTATGACAAATGACAAAATTACGTTTCGACCACTGTTTCAATTCTGTTGGCGTGGAGTTAAAGATGTATTGCGGTTATAGGAGAACAGAGAAATATCAACAAAACAAACATTTTATAAACTTTGTGTTGGTTGGCAACTGCATGACCAAGTGGGGTTTCATATTGGACACAATCAGCCCTTATTAGAATTATAATATGAACCAGCTCACTCAAATAATAAATAAAAGTAGTGAATGGCATACGCTACTTTTATTGAATATTAGAGTGAGTATATATATATACATATATATATATATAAACAGTCATTTGAGCTTATAACAATTTGTCACCAGATATGATAAAACATCATCATAAACTTCACAGGCCCACAAAAGAAACTGTCAAATGGGACCTGCTCATAACCCTGCGTTCACAATGTACAGCAATACCACTAAATAAGACTAATGAAGTTGTCATGTACTTATTAATTATAGATGATGGTTGTTCTCGTTGATTCGTTTGGAAGCCATGATTTATATAGGAGCACATTTTTTATATATATATATATATATTTATATATATATATATATATATATATATATTACATGTTTCATGCAGTCAGCAAACTATGATGTATTTCAAAGATACATACAGTTCTTTCAATCGGATTAAACTAGCAGGTGCTTCGACTTTGCACCATTGTAGATTCCATCTAGACCGGGGTAGTCGCCTCGGTCTAGATGGAATCCAAATGTTCCTGTTAACCGAGAAACGGATGGGTGACCTATTACAGCCCTCATAGACAATCCCTATTTAAAAATGACAACGTGACGGCCAAACGCGTGATTTGCCGGAAAAAAGACCCAGAAATGAAAATGTTCTCGAGCCCTAGGTTACTGAACGTGACGGTTACTAATGAAGTTTCCATTCCAGCTATATGTTAAAGCAGAGCAGCAGGCTTTTGTGTTTTTAGAGCATTCTTTCTCTTCGATTACGTCCTCCAGCACAACACCAGTACCCAGATCCAGCGAGAGACCCGTCCGCTCTTCCATCCGCTTGTGTCTCATTCGACCTCCAGCTCAGATTTGCGTACACAAAGCGCGTAACCAATCGCTGAGTCCTCATGAAGCCCTCTCCGAAGTCTCGGCCAATCACCGCGACGATGGTATTTACATACAGGGAGCGTAAACCAATCACAAGTCGCTACAGGGTACGCTTGTGACCGCTCCGGCCTATAGCGGGGCGAGTTTCACAGTTTAGGGGAGTGCATATCATTTACATATTATCGAAGGTGCTTAGATATTGATCCTGTATTTCGAGGTAGTTCAAACTGAGCCATTGGATCTCCGGTTTTACCTTCTCATTCTTCTGCGAGGAACGTTGTCCACTAACAAAAATGCCTAAAAGAAGGGTAAGTAGCATTTTGGTGTTAATTCTCAAGTAGCGCAGTTTAAATGTAGTTTATTCGCTAGGATTTGACCAAATAGCGGTGCGCGATACTGTGACGACGATGAGCAGGTGAGGTGATGCCAAAGTTTCGAAATCGACGTTTACAAACGGCAAGGTGCAAACATCTACCGATGACAAATTCCTTTAACATTGATTTCCCCCCCACCACCTCACATATCTTATCCTGCCTCATGTGGAGCCTACTGTAAGATTAATGTATACTTTTCAATGGCCGATTTGGTCGTCGTTTTTTTTTATTTTTTATATCTCCTCCTCTTCCCTCCACCGTGCGCACGGGAACCGACAAACACGACCGGGTCTCGCCGAATAAGAGCAGCTTGTGAATTGCGCACCGATACCAAGCAACCTATGATTATGATAAATGAACAGTGCTTAAGACGTTCCCATTGCAAGAATGTGTAATCCAACACCAAACGCAAACGCCACCTCTTTTCCTATTCCGTCTGTGATGATGATGACAAATGGAAGGCAGCAAACCGCCACACACACACACACACACACACACACACACACACACACACACACACACACACACACACACACACACACACACACACCGAGCCGATGGAGCGAATCCATATCCAAAAAAAGCAAAGAAAGAAGGGATAATAGACAATGCAGCTGTGAAAGGGGGTCCGCAGCGCTATCTAAACAGCCTTTGCGCGCCGTAGTGTAGTGCTTTGTGTCCATATGTATGCTCGGCAACTGGCCTCTCTAGCATCTGAAATTGCAATTGTTTGCAGCCGTGCCTAGAGTCGTGCTTTTGAGGACAGAGAGGGGAGGAGTGGGATTTGGGGCGGAGGTCGTTGCCATGCAAATGATGCGCACGGGAACCTGCAGGCTAAACTGATTTTTTTTTTTCCTTATTTCTTCTTGTGTGTGGACAATCCTGGCTCCTAGCTCCGATTAAGTATTCTTAAGCAAATCACCTGCTTGCTCCAAGAAGATTTGAGCTAATAACATACTGAGGGACTGACATACACAAACACACACCACACAAATGTGCGCGCACACACACACACACACACACACACACACACACACACACACACACACACACACACACATATACTTATCTATAATTTGTGTTGAAGTTATGTTGTGCAACTGCTACAGCATATTTAAAAACATATTTACTTTTTACAAATAACATATAATGGGTTGATTTTGTAATTACACAAGACCAGTTTGTAACATGATATTTGTTGGCCAACATTTGCAAAGGCCCAAGGCTCAATTTCACTCTTTTTTAAATAATCACACAAATAAAAAAGTCAGGCAACATTCAGATGCATGTAAAGGTATACACGTACACACACACACACACACACACACACACACACACACACACACACACACACACACACACACACACACACACACACACTATTGCCCCATGCAACATTTTTTAATCCGTCCCATACGTGGCAGTTATATATTTGTATAAATATGTTGATGTGATATTGATGTGTCTCTTCAGTCGGATACTCCTGAGGAGAAGGAGTCCTCCAAAGTCACAAAGCAAGAGGTAAGTGGTTCACACTTTGGAGCCCCAGGGTGTGCGGCTGCTGTGTGTGTTTTTGAAGTGTTTTGATGTGTTTTCTTCTGCAAAAAGTGTGTTTGTGTGGGAATACGTCGTGTCTCCAATGTGTGTGTGTGTGACAATAAGCGCACACACTGCTAAGTCGAATCAAGTGAGGAGGACACTCCATCTCCGACTATGAGGCAGAAACACAAGCGCATATATGATCCTGAAAATGGACCCTAAAGGTACATCTGATATCTCTCTCTGCCTGTCTCTCTCCCTCCCTCTGTCACTCTTCTGTCTCTCTCCCTCCTCCTTGCTCATCCCTTGTTGCGGTAGCCCACCAGAAGGTCAGAGAGACTGTCAGTGGTGAGTTGGATTCTCCTGCTCTGTCTTCACCCCTCTCTCTTTCTCTTTCCTCCCATCCGCGTACCTCTCTTCGCCCTGTGACGCCCCTTGGACTCAGTCTTTTGGGGGACATTTGAATCCCTGCTCTCGGGTCAATGTGACAACCCGGAGTTAAAAAAACCTGAGTGAATCGGGTCGCTCACGTTAAAAACGTTCTCCGAGGGGTGTGTCCGAGGGCCATATGCATGTCTTTTCTGGGTTGTCTCTGTCCCTTATATTTGTGTTGGTCTGTCATAGCAGAGCTGCACACTTATTAATGTGTACACTCCCACATCGTCCAATGCCAACATCCTTCACAATTGTGTGTAATCCATGTTTCAGTGCAACGCTTTGGTTTAGAAGTTGAACTGAACATGAATACATGAACAGAGGGGTGTTATGGACACCCCTCAATCATCAGGATAATTCCTGATGATTCACAAATCAATATTTATTTGAATCATTTTCTTATGTAAACGGTTGTACCACTGTCACAGGAAATCAGTGACTCAATTTCTGGTGTGTTATTAATTAGTTGTTGCGCAGCTCTGCTTGCTGGGTAATGTCATGTCTTGTTCGTCTCCTTCTGTTTGGGTCTTTTGTCTGTTTGGTCTTCTGTCTGTTTATCACTGTCGATTGGTGCATGCTGGAAGAATGTTTGAATGTATACCTGTGTCAAATCTATGCACATACTGTGAAGATTTTATTTAGTCCTTTCTGGTCTAACTATTCATGTTGTATTACTGTAAGTAGCACTCGAAGTGCAAGAAGAAACAATAGTAGTAATGTTACAGCTAACAATAGCAGTATACAGAAACAACAAAGAAAATAAAAGGCAGTCAATAAGAAATCATTTGATGCCAGTTTTAAGCTAAATAAACAGTGCCATTGTCATTTCTGTCATTGCAGAAATCTCTTAACCACACAATAGTATGACACACACAAACGCACACACACACACATACATACATAAACACACAGAGAAAAGGAATTATCACATAATTGATCAATGGTCCATAGCGACAGAACATTGACCTCGGGCCAATGGGGTCAACAGCTTTTTTTGAGAAGCTGTATTTTAAAATCATTATTGAGAGATAATGAGAGGAGATCCACTTAAATGACAAGGCTGGCATAATTATATTCAAATTACTGATCACAGCATCGATATAACAGGCAATAGTGACAATGTTCACAGTCTCTACCTGCTTCATATTTAACAGTAGGGTTGGACAGTAGGTCGTACTTCTGTTGTGTGGAAACACATGAAGTCACATAGTTTTTAATTTGCTTTGGTCAGCGGAATCAATCTGGTAATTGATTCTGCTGACCAATCAACCACATTATATAGGGAGAAAGACACACATACCTCACAGATATTTAACATGTAGATTAGGGTAAAATACAGGCCAAGTGTTCCCCTGAAGGAGCATTCACTTTGGTAATCATGAACAAAACAAAACAAAAACTACAAAAACGTAACTAGATATATATTCATTAACTAATAACAAAAAAGTTTTTTTCAAAGAGTAAAAACGGTATTGTGTGTTTACAAAATCAACAATATTGTATCAAAATTATAAATAAAATGTCTTTAGTTTTTCGTCTTTGTCTATGTATAACATTTATAATGGTATGCCTTTAGGCATACCATTATGAATGTACTATTACTATTAATTATTACTAATATTTTGGCTGGACTTTAAATCTACCAATATTTTAGCTGTGTCAGTTTAAGTCAAACCTTTTGTTGAGTCGCTCCAAAAATATTTTTGTGATCTTTACAATCTCGCCCCTGACAAATACCCCACATTACAAAAAAATAACACTTGATACTAATAAAAACCAAAATACTATTCAAATCCAGCATTTTAAAAAACTAAGCTAAACTAGCTGTGAAACGGCTCTGAAAAAAACAAATTTAACAGAAGTTGAAAACAAAGTAGAAAATTAATGAAACATGAAGGACAATATTTACCTTAGCATCGACTAGAAGGACAAAGTTGCATAATATTATGACAGTAACCAGGTATGCTTCACCTGCAGAAACCTGTTGCACCCAGGCCTGAAGTGAAGCCAAAGAAGGCAGAGAAGGCCGTCGTCAAGGTAACGCATAGAAACTCTACAAGGTTTTATGAATCAACATGCATTTCAAGTTTTGCCTTAAAACTATGAATGTACATTGTAATGGTAAACCCATGTGAAACACAGACTTACATGTACGCACACATGGACACATACACACACACACACACACGTAAATAGCAGACATCAATTTCAAAGCAACTGTAATACTGTTTTTGGACAGGTGAGAAGGCTTTGCACTTTATCTGTAATCAAAACAAGTTTCAACTCAGACTATATTTGTTTCCACCTGTAATCTACATCCCCCCCCCCCCCCCCCCCACCACACACACACACACACACACACCCTGTCTCTGTACAGAAGCCTAACCCTAACCCTGTTGAAGAGAAACCAGTGGTGAAGGCAAAGAAAGCAGCAGCTAAGGGCAAAACCGATGCTGGAGTTGCCCAGAACGGACAGGCCAAGAATGAGGTAGGAGATGGATTTCATGGATTGAATAGAACCTGTGAGTTGTGAGGTGAGATGCATGTATATCTTTTTTAATTGGATAAATTGTTCAAATGCTGCAAACCTCTTACACGGCTGGAGTCCGCCCATACCCGTTTCTCAGTGACTTCATTCTAACCTTCAGATCAAAATCAGTGTTCCTGTCATCCATTCAATGATCTCTCTCACTCTTATCTGCTTTCTTTCTCATCTCTTTGCCCACATGCAATGTATGTGCATGTGCACACACACACTCACACGCACACACACACACACACACACACACACACACACACACACACACACACACACACACAGATCTATGTGTGTCGTCCCAGTGTCAGTGTGACTTTCACCAGAACCAGGGCTTCCTCCATGATGTCAGTGAGGGGTCAGAGCGAGACTGTCCGGGTCCAGGGTACGGCGCGGCGTGTGTGCGCGTGTGTGCTAATCCACTTAATGTGTGTGTGCTTCCACACTAACTCATTAGGGTCTACTGCTGACTCTTAACCAAATACTAATTGAGAAAAGGTTTGTGTGGTGTGCATCTACGGCGCTGTTTGCTTTCATGCTTGAGAGAGTTATAGTTCAGAGACAAATAATAGCAGGTGTTGATATATTTTTGGCATATATTATATTATATTATTATATTTTATTTGGCATTTAATGTTGTTGACATATAATAGGCCAACCAGATGGCTAGGAACAGCTTTTAGACTTATACCTAAAATTCATAAACAACAGAAATAAACTGGAGAAACAGCGAAGCACTTTGTAACACACAGAGAGCTTTTTAGATCATTGGAAATGGATGTTGAGCAACCATTATTTGAGCAATCATCATCTGTTTCATCTATTGTGTGCTCAGGCTCAATCCACATGATTGGGAGAAATCAAGGATTTCCAGCTTTGTTTGAATATTTCTTAACCCAAGACCAGGAAGTCTTGTTGGTACTACGGTGTTTACAAGCAAACATGACCTCTGCATGCCACAGCATGTCAGGGTCGCCCTGAAGACTTTTGATTGGTTTTGTAAGGCAGGTTTTTTAAACAGTCTAATTGTTCCCACACAGTTTTAGCAACGATCCACCTTGGTGATGTCCTCAGTGACACATTTAAAGACCAACTTAAGATTTCATGACTTTCCTGACTCTGTTTCTCAATTGGAAGACACTTCTTGTCATATTTTGTCATATTTCCTTGCCAAGACAGTACAGGACTACTTTGCAAAAGATGGAGTACCTATCTTTTAAATCAATTGATCAACTCCAAATTAGAAGAACATTGTTCACAGATTGTTTTCAGGTTTGGCTACGGCTGCGTGTGACGTGACCCCAGTGTGGGCTGATGAGCCGTGTTCCTGTGGCAGATTATCCTCGTGTGGGATCTAATTCATGTTCTGTGTTCCAGGAAACCGAAGAAGCCGAGAGCGTTACTGAAGAGAAGGTGTAAATGAAAGGGAGGGATTGTCCTACCTAGATGATCACTCTGGTTTTTACTCAATGGCAGCAAAACATCTCTTCTTCTTTTTTTTACCGAGGATTTTGTAAGATGATTTTTTTCTAGACTCGTTTTAGTAAAAAATGGAAAACCAGCAATTCCGATTCCCTGTCTACACCTGGTACACACTCCTTCGTTCAGGTTTTTCCGTTTTTTTTTCTTTGCCCCCGGAAGCCCCGATTTCTGTCAAGCAGCATTTTTCCGGGAATCTCCATGGAAGAATGCCATCTTTTGATTGAACCGCTTGCATGAGACTTTGGGTATACCCAAAGGGAAATTCCTCTGTATGTCTACCTACCTTGAATCAAACCATTCTCTCCTTTTGTACCAAGAGGGGAGCTATACAACCATGCAGGCTCACGCATCCCAATCTTTCTATAGACGGCAACTGACATTGTTGGCTATGCTAGCTAGCTAGGTGGAACACTTACTCTTTTGCAAAGTAATTATAATTGGGTATATAATATTTAAAGAATCGTTGCAGCATTTGCATTGGTCATAATTATAGTCTAATATTTATACACATATTGCTGTTTTACAGAGGAATTTTCTTAAGGGACTTTTTGAACAAGACTAATGTCTTCTAAATTAATGTTGTTGTTTTTTTTAGTTAACTCAAATTTTGTTTCACACTGGTATAAAAAAACAGTTTTGAGATTAAACAAAATAAACCTTTACACCTGCACCATTTGAAACTTTGTAATCCTAACAACAATAGTAATATTGTATGCTTTTTGGGCAATTATTTTGAAAATGTGGATTCCTGTCCTGATCATCTGTATGCCTAATTTGTTCTTTATTTTTATTTTGAGAAAAGTTCCATTCGTCATAGAGAAGAGTGATAAAGCAATAATGAGTGGTGCTTCTGTTTAGGAAGTCAGATTTGCCATTGGACCTTATGGTCTCTTAAGTTTTCATCCTGTTGAAAAAGATATTTTGAAATAAAATAAAAAGTTGATGTCAATGTGCATTCACATTATTCTGTATATGAATGCATTATGCTTGTGGATGTTTATTTATCGATTGATGAATGGTGCCATAAGGTTAATAGTTAAAATCTAAATCTATGAGAAAATGGCTGGTTTTCTTGTTCATATTTCCTAAATTGAGATTATAGCTTTTCTTTTGATTCCATAGCGGAGGGCTGTGTGTCAGTGTGAGCAGAATGTATGTGCATTAAGACCATGTCATGGTGTTGGAGGTTCATTTAAAAGTTTTCATGTTTTTCGTGACTTTTCAAGCTCACACAAAGCAATGCTCTTTTTCAGTGTGTGTGTGTGTGTGTGTGTGTGTGTGTGTGTGTGTGTGTGTGTGTGTGTGTATGGAGGCCTTTGGGGGAGAGGTGCAGTGTTAAATAGAATTGCTGTGTCAGGAAATGAAAGGTCAGCAACTGCCAGTTAGGCGGGTCTACGCTGTCAATCAAATGCATTGGCCAATGAGGGAGGGGCAATTATTTTTTTTAAGGGAGTACCAGTCAATTTATCTTTGCATGTTGATTAAGGTTTTGAAAGACTACAAGGATCATGGAACCGTTGAAGGCATCCAATGTTGTGGAACAATGGGAAAGAATACAGTGGAAATACATGGTGTTTGCGCTTTTAAATGTTTTTGAATTTTATGTTAATTATATTAATAATCAAAGTCAATGTAAATATATGCTGGGGCCAATGGCACCTGGAAAGACACATTTTAAAATTGCAACATTGTCAATAGTATAAAAACCTGAGATACTATTTAATTTGAAAACACTTTTGAGGAAGAAAAGGACTAATTAGACTGTTGTTTAATTGTCAAAAAGGTCTATTTGGCCACAATGCCCTACTTGATCGAATGTCAGGTATGAAGTTGTGCATACACGTTAATCACATACCATTAACTTATGAACCATAACTTAAACATTATTCAGGCTTCTATACAATTACTAGACTAATAACGAGGAAAAATGTATATTCTTATGATTCATTTTTCAAAGACAGATGTTTATCAATAGCCCTATAGTTATACATCGCACAGCATTTGTTTTCTGGCGGCCATAGACGTGGCTATTTTTAAGTCTAGTCAATAACGTTCCTGCCTGGCTAGCAGCAGGTACTCTGTGAGCGCTCATTATTCTTAGGGCCCTTGGAGGAGCCCATAAGGTATAACTACATTAAGGTTGCCACCGCCATGAGCTACTCGCACTGCCCACACTCAGCCACGAGCCTTTGCTGTACACACTGGCGTGTACGACCTACGCGTACATTGCTCTATGTTGCTAAAGCTTAAAGAGATTCCTTTCTAATGTTTTAGCGACGCAGCAACCTTCTCCCATCAACCAATCAACGTTTTACACACATAAACATGGTCCCCATCGATTGTATATTGAAATGTGACATACAGGCAGACAGTGATTGGTTGGTTTCTATTACACCACCTCTCTCTGGCCGCCCGTTTCACCTTTCACCTTTGGGCCCTGTGTTGGGAAAGTAGACAAGGTTGCCTCCTTGTGGTAAAGAACACCAGCAACAGTGTGGCGACAGGAGGGTTCGTTGGAGCGGTGAAAACATCAAATAGTGATGGTGTTTGGATGTTCAGCCTAGCTCTATGGCCATGGAATTCAATAAATGCATTTATATGTATTTGATATGCTTACATATGCATAGGGGATACAAGTAGTAATTCATAGCACTGTAGTTCTACGGGTATAGCCATTTGAACAACTTATTACACATTTCATTCATTCAAACTCATGTTGAAAGGCATCCTTCTGGATTCATTTAATTTTCAAAGACAGGATATAATGTATTAGGAATGCCAGGATAACAAACAAGCAAACTCTATAGGATCCACCATAATAGTTGGCCTGTTGAGCTATATCTGTGAATACACATCTGTCCAATCCTGTTGGGACATTGAGTTTGTACAAATGTTTGGTTGTTTTTGTTATTTTTAATAATCAATCAAATACATCCTTTCATGAACACAAAAGCCAAGGGATTATTTAGAAGAGCAGGTCTGACTGCAGCTGGTTGACCCACATCCTAAGGTAAACTGATGAAGATGCATGATGCAGGGAGGTCAAAGAACGCTACTGTTTTGTCTGGGGTTGTATGCAGGTATCAATGCCCACTTATGGCGTGAATAGTTTACACAAAATTCGATTTTATCTTCTTTACAGTGTCGGCCTATTCCTTGCTGTGTTATTCTCGCACTGTTCAACTCCAAAAATAATCCTGAATTGACAACATACTGCGTTTGGAAACAAAATGCTTAATCAAGGGCAGGCGATTTAAGACAGCTATATCACTGCCTGTGTTCATTCATGAGGGTCAAACATTATTACATGGGACCATGTTGACATATTTCGATTTTTATATTCACACACATAATGTTGTAATCTAAGTTTAAAGATGAAACACTGTCTTAGTTTAAGGGACTCTAGTCTGGGAGTGGTGACTTTGGTTGGTAGGCCTAAAGTTGTTTATCGTTATTCTCATGTACACAGTTTAGCATCAGTAATTAAAATTATAACTGCGACCAAAATGTTTGGTGCAGCCAGGGCCTGGGAAGTTTCTGCTATTTAGATTCAGACATTTAGTTCCTGCCTTTGTTCCAAGTCAAATAAAATCTACCTAAAAATAAAATCTAACACCATCTAAAAGGTTCCCTCAACAAAGCAGTTAGTTTGCAAATGAGGAAGGCCCACAGTGTGGAGATAATGAGAGGAGAGAATTACATTTGCTTATAACGTTTTTGTTACAATGAAGAGATTGAAAGGGGCGAAGGTAAACAGAGTATACAAAATCTTGGAATTAAATATGACAAGACATTTTAAGGTAACGGGTAAACAAATAGGCAGTTAATCTTAATTATGTCTGAACCATTTGCAGCCGGAATGCACAAGTTCCAAAAGCATACATATAATTCAGGATCTATTTAATTCTTATGCTTTTAAATTGGGTCACTGAAATAGAATCTTGATCTTGGTCTCAAAATACCACTCAATTTGAATCCCTGTAACTCACGAGGTTTTTATTCATTAAACTGCATTCCCCTTCTCCAACCCTTCCCCCATTTTACTGCTAGGCAGTATTTGGAGGAGAAATGGACGACCCACCAAACGAGTGGGTGTGTTGGACATCTTGCTACATGCCGACGACAGAATAATAACCGAGAGAAAGGAAAATAAAGAACGCATGCACACAAATACAGGATTTGCGATCAAACGCTTTGCTTGCAATGCTTCCAAAGCAGCGCAGCCACGTTCCGAGAGGTTACGTCGAGTGTGTTAAATGCAAATAAGGTGCCCGATTGCACCCGTTTGTAATTGTTTATCGTATAGATACAAGTAAAGCAAACAATAGTAATCGTTATTAATGGACACTTCGCTACAATCAAGAAATATGCCACATTTTCTCTACCCTTGAAGGTTGCCATTTCTACCTCCCCTCTTGTGTTTGTGTGTGTGTGCATGTGTGTGTATGTGTGTGTGTGTGTGTGTGTGTGTGTGTGTGTGTGTGTGTGTGTGTGTGTGTGTGTGTGCGTAAAACACACCACTTCGTATTCCTGCGCAGATGGCTTGCGCTGTTTCGTTGAGGGGGAGGGGAGTGGGGTAAAATAGAAACGGCATTACTTGATAGCAGGCTTGAGCGTGTCGATAATTTACCCCAAGAAAGACCACATTCTCCCATAGCTCGACGATTCGGCCCGTATGGATGGGCTACATTATGTCTCCGTAGAGCAATAGAGTCCGTACTATTTGTCATCGGGGCGGAAGAATACACGCGTAGCCGGAACTGCTTCTGAGCGCTTGGCCGTGAGCGGAGCTGAATGGAGGAAGCCTCTTCCTGGTGGATAAACAGTGACAGCTACAGGGCAGCCACCTAGACCCACTACATTGGCTGGCGCTGCTCTGCCAGCTCCCCGAAACAACACCAAAATGGATTCAGATAGTAAATACATCGCGCATTTGACTTCTGGTGAGTAGGGAGAAGGTGAAATGGGCCATCGGGATGGTTTAATGTCCCCTCATATGCTCGGTGTCCTCCTCTAACGCAGCTTCTGTCCTCTCCCCCCCAAACCAGAACTGTACTTCCTAATAGCCCGATTTCTAGAAGCTGGACCGTGTCAAAACGCAGCCGAGGTTTGTGTTTATGTGTTTTGGTATAATTTAGAACATGTCCGAAATTGTACTGGTCACCTCATTTGGTATTATTTCCCCTTTTTCAGACCCTGATAAGGGAGGTGGAGGAGAACGAGGTAAGCAGTCAGCACTACGAGGGAGATGCGTCTCTCCGCACCGTCCTTTCTAACGTGATTTGTATTCAGATATACCATTTAATGTTTTTAAACACTACTTGGCACAGTCATGCACTGAACCACACGGTCGTGCCTATTTTTCCACCCCAGCTGCTCCCCAAAAGGCTGGACTGGACAGGACAGGAACACCCTGGGACATACGAAAATTTGGTAAGCGAGTCTCTATAACAGAGAAAAAGTTTGTAGAGAGCAAAATAAAAATTGAATTTCCCGCAATTTTTAAATCAGGTGAAACACACTCAAAAGCAACCTTGTAGCGGTGGCAGGGCTGGCGCCCAGATCGGGTGCCATTGACCACCGACGACACGGCACCCTGACTCTCGTGGTCCCCCCTTCTCTGGGAGTTTGGGGACATGCATGGTCCAAAAGACTTTAATAGTTGTTGGAAAATGTGTGTGTGAAATGTTGGTACGTCATGAGTGTTGTGGTGTAGGAGCGCGACGATCCGGAGGAGGGACTCCATGCGCCACAGCTCGGGCGAGATGGAGGCGCTCTTGTCCTGCAATAGCTGGGATGTGTGAACGAGGGTAGAAAACACACGAGGGGGGAATTAAACACGAGTTTAGTTGGGTTTTTTAAACTGTACGTCAATAAAAGGGATTGTGCAGGGGGATGCAAGTGGGTTTAGGATCGCGGTTGTAGCTCTTGGAGCTTGTGTGTGAATGGAGGGAAGAGGGAGAGTGTGTGTGTGTTCACGTTACGGCAAGAGAAGTGAAATCGCTTTATGTGGACATGCGAGGTAATATAGAAGTTATACCTTGTACTTGTTTTATTAATTTGCGGGATAATTGTCCTATCAGCAAATAGTGTTCGTGCCAGGATTGCTTTTTCGCATGTGGGCGTGTAAGGAATTGATCGTGGTAGGGTTAAATATGTACGCAATGGTAATCGACTCGAATAGTGTGCATGGTGCTTTCTTGTGTTTTTGAAAGTTTATATTTTGGCTATTTAACGAAATGAAAGTGACCTATGCCCTATGTAATAAATTTAAAAATCCTATGTTTTTCGGGTCTCCTTTGACATCGCCATACACAGATCCCTTATCTCGTCCTATCATGAACTGGGGAGTGATGTTGTGGATGTTAATCTATAGGTTAAGAGATGATTGAGAATGTGTGGCTGTGTGTGTGTTTTTTATCTTCCTGCTCCCCCCCCCCCCCCCCCCCCCCCCCACACACTCTCTCTCTCTGCCCCCCTCCGGAGCGAGGCTCGTGATGACGCGCCGTGCTGTGGCTGTCTGTGGTGGATACTGCCTCTCTCTCGGTCGCTTGTCTATTAAAATGCGACGTGATCTTAATTATGAGACAAAAGGAGTGGTTGTGTTTGGAAGCGTTTGACGGCGTGCTGTTGTGGCGTTTGTCAGCGGTGGATGGTGTCGTGATAGATGAAGGGGAGGCGATGTTTTTTTGGGTGGACTGTTATTGGGGCAACGAACGGTGTCATGACACCCGACGTAAAATAGATATAGCAATTAACGCCGTTAACAATATTAGATTATTGTGATAATTAATCTTAATTAATTCGATGTTATATATTTTTTTATCTTGTGTATTTTTTAAGATACCCAAGGAACTCGGTATCATTTAGTAGCCTATTGCTGCAATATATTTCGAGCAACATATATCTAAACGAGACAATAAGACTAGGTTCACGGTCGTTTTAATGATTTAATCATGGGTGCATTTTCACATGAAAACGTTAATTGGGTAGCCTAGACACAACCACCAATCTATTTTCGTTAGTGGCATGACATTCAATTACACCCCACGTAGTTCCTTATTAGCTCGTTATTATGTTAGTATTATTTCTATGAGCAATGCATGAGGACAACATGGCTAAATCAAATAAAAATGAAATAGCTATGAGGAGGAGGAGGAGCAGGGAGTTGCAGGAGTGTTTCAGTGTCTGGGGATTGAAATGTTTCAGCAATGTTAGCTTTTTGATCGTTTCCACATTTTCTTGGTGCATGTGTTTCGGACTGCTGGAGCCTCGTGCGCCCGAGCAAGTGGGTGTGTGCCTTTAAGCAGTGCACGCTCGTTCACTGCAAGCATGGCTTTAACAAATGCATTTTCCTCAGCCAGGCGAGCCCGCTAGGAGGCAATTAAGGGGTCACTAATTGTGCGTGTGTAGTCGTGTAGTGTGTGAATGTAGCAGTGGGGATTTCTAGGTGTGTCAGTTTTAAATGAGTGGGAAGGGGTATGTTAAACATTACAGTACCCATGAAGCAAATGGGACAATAGAATCGTGGCATTATTACAAACAATCATTCCTCGACATCTGTTTTATGTGGATTGACTTTCATGATTTAGATATTTGGCCGTTCTTGTTTTTCCAATAGTGGATTGTTGTGTAATGTGTTTATCTCGATCCTTCAAGCACTTCATGTATGTAGATATATTTTTCTAAAATAGAAAAAAATCACACGAAAGCATAAACAATGACAGTTAAATTAGATATGCTTATAAGGCCAACAATGATACATTGTGTGCATAATTCAAAACGTTGGACCTAAAGGTCCTCGTTTTTGAAAGGAGCACAGGGAAGAAGGAATAGATATTTGAGAGGCTAGTTGTATGATTCTGTAATAACGAACCACTAACACGCACATTATCTGAAGTGCAGCAGTGTTGTCTGGCTCCTGCTGAGATGTTAAGATGTTGCTTAACACACTATTATCAGAGGTATACATGCTCTATATAAACAATAATTATCATTCCCTTCAGCTTGGCTATAAAAAAAACTGTTAACAGAAAAACTGACTATCATTGCAACCATTTCGCACATTTTGCCGTAAAAAAAGAGAGAAATTGTTAGAGAAAATGCTACTATTATTTTTTCTAATGGGATCATTTTTTTCAGATAAGCTCAGAGCGACATGGGTATGCGTTGCACGGCGTGGATCTCTGAGAGCGTTTTTTTTTAAATCAATAACTTTTAATGGGGAGTGGGACCGCGGTCGGCTGCGGAGCGCAACATCTCTGGAGCGGGGGGACGAGGGGGTGTGTTCCAAGGGCACACGCACCGCATCGAAAGCACTCCCGCAGAGTCTGCTGCTGAGTGTAACAACTGTGTGTGTGTGTGTGTGTGTGTGCGTGTGCGTGTGGTTGTGTGTGTGTGGATGCGTGGATGTGTTTGTGTGTTTCTGTTTGTGTTGATGCATGTGTGTGTGTGTGTGTGTGTGTGTGTGCGCGCGTGTGTGTGTGTGGTTGTGTGTGTGTGTGTGGATGCGTGGATGTGTTTGTGTGTTTCTGTTTGTGTTGATGCATGTGTGTGTGTGTGTGTGTGTGTGTGTGTGTGTGTGTGTGTGTGTGTGTGTGTGTGTGTGTACACAGGTGAAGGTACACAGGCATGTGGGCCCGGACCACTTGCTCCAGGTGTGCTCCAGGGTGTGTCCCCTGCTGGAGGGAGAGGTGCCCGCTAGCGTGCCCGGGCTCCACAGCCTGCTGGGGGCCGGCAGGCAGAACCTCCTCCGCACCAGCAAGAGTGAGCGCCGCCATGCTGTTTATTTATACATACAGTATATTTAGAGGGATTCACGCATGCATGCGCACATGAGCAAACACTCACACACACACACGGATACCTACAGTCACAGCTACACACTCGCAGGAAGACAAACGTACCCAATGGCGCAAAAAACACGCACGCAAACACAAAGGTTCAGAAAATTGCATACATGGATAGGCACACACACACACACACACACACACACACACACACACACACACACACACACACACACACACACACACACACACACACACACATTCAGACACATCCCTGTCTAAATGGTTAATAATAAAACACACAACCACACACACACACTCATCCACAAGTGCACATGAACGTAAGCTGACTCGTTCCAAATATATTCCTCCATACACACTGGAACACGGGCAGAAAATGGACGGTGAAATTCCCCCTCTGGCGTTTTGCTTGCTACAGTACACACACACACACACACACACACACACACACACACACACACACACACACACACACACACACACACACACACACACACACACACACACACAGCGCAGATAATGTGAGTGCTTACCCTTGCATTCGCTGCACAGAACATTCAACCAAGTGATGCCAAGTTCCACACGGCATCCATTTGTGGGTTTATGTTAAATTATGTGTGTGTGGGGGGGGTTTGTGTTTCCCCTGCAGGCTGCAAGCATGTGGTGTGGAAGGGATCAGCGCTGGCGGCACTACACTGCGGACGCCCCCCAGAGCCGCCCATCATCTACGGGAGCCCACCTAACATCGGTATTAACACACGCCCTCGTGTTATAGTCACGGACATTAAAGCCCTTACTTCCGGGCGCTTATTTGAGGGACTTATGTTAGAAATGCCGTGCCCATTATTACTGCGTGAAGTGTGCATTGAAAATATATTTTCTCCGTCCACATTGCCTGCCTGTGTATGAGACGGTGGTGAGGGGTCGTTTAGGACCAACCGTTGAATCTCGCGGGGCGAATTGATCTCGCTTATCAATCACAGATGTGTGATCGCAGCCCTTCTCAGTGGCAGAGAAAACGTAGGAGGGAGGGAGCGTTTCTGGGGTCGTTAGGTCATGCTCTCTTTGGCTGGCCCTCTATACGACTCGAGTCGTATCTACAGCAGCTTTGAGGGTCAATGAGGGATGAAAAATAGCTGTGTACACTAGAGACGAGGTGTAGCATAGGTAGGGCAGGCAAACGCATGTCTTTGGAGGAGGCTCATGTCAGCCGTAAGCCGAAAGGCACT
Source organism: Pollachius pollachius (assembly GCF_949987615.1). Lineage (NCBI taxonomy): Eukaryota > Metazoa > Chordata > Actinopteri > Gadiformes > Gadidae > Pollachius > Pollachius pollachius. The sequence continues at coordinate 6,404,344 of NC_136949.1, forward strand.
GGGTGTGATGCCCTATCTGTGCAATGTGTCAGTAGTCACCCTTATGTAAGAGGCCTTGCCTCCGACCGCTTCCTAATGGCATGTCCATACGTTCCCTGTAAGTAAGCGTTGGACATAGTAAATAGGAATGTCTGTGTTACCGCAGGGACACAGCGTGAACAGGGGTAATGTTGTAGTATCCCGCTGGTTCGTGCTGTGGCAAGCCAGGCTGTTAATCCGGGATTTGGATACTTTTTCTATTTATTTGATAGATTAGCCACAGCAGGTTTGATGTTTGCACAAGTCATCATGAAGTCGGCCACATATAGCGCATGAAGCCCGTGGATCGGCTTGCAAAAGAACGACGGCGTTCTATCCTGGCTGGGTGATTCCTCTTTATGTTCATGCCTGTTATGTTTATGCCTCTGCCTCTCTGCTTATGTAGGACAACAGTACTATAGACGTTGCTGGAGGCAGTGCTGTACTCAGTACTTTGGAATGGGATCGGAAAGTACTCACGTGTGTTCTCAACAGTATGCATATGTTTTTATGTTTTTATTTCTTTACGACGACTAGTGGAGACGGGTCATGGGCGCCGGCTGAACGGCTCGTACCGCTTACGGCATCTGCTGCCCACGGCGGTCTACCAGCACATGAAGATGCACAAGAGGATCCTGGGACACCTCTCCTCCGTCTACTGCGTCACGTTCGACCGCACCGGCCGCCGCATCTTCACGGTAAAGGCTGGGAGGACTTATCTGATTTCCCCAAACGCTGTGTCTGCGGGCGGCACATGGGGCAGGGGAGTTTGCGTGTAGAGGTGAAGGTCGTAGCGTAGGTGGAGAAGGCGATTGGGTGAGGATGGAGGAGAACTGGGATCTCTGGGTCAGCCCGATCACAGAGGCATATTGGACGTCACTCATTCTGCTAGGTTGACTGGGGATATTGGTGATTATGTGTGTGTGAGGCTTGGTGTGTGTGTGTGTGCTGATTGCGGGAAGTGTACTGCTTCTGATGCTATGGGTATTGTGTTCAGAAAATGTGTTGCTTCGTGTTTGTGTTACAGAGAACACATGCTGTAGTTTAATTCATTAGCTTGTGTATTTAGTGCGTTTGTCAGGGCCGTTGAGTTTTCATTCAGCGTGAATTAAACTCAGCCACAATTGGCAATGTTCATGCATGATTTTTATTCTCCAAAGGTTTATAAACTCCTTATGGGTCATTTAATGAGTCCCTTAATACAGTATTCCTTCTGCTTTTGAATGCATTTGTGTGTATCGCTTATTGCGGACAAATCTCTTGATTTGTAAAGATTCATATTTTGAACCTGAAAACCAGCTGTCCAGACACCAAAGGTACCAACAGCCTCACAAGCTAGGAGGTAGTTCAACCAGCGCCTTAGAGCTGTCTGTGTGTTTTGATTTTATCAGGGCTTATTCATCCAGATAGAAGTGTTGCCCTCAGACTGCCTCAGCCTGTGTCAGGCCTTCACGTTGTGTTGGCAGCTGTTGATGTTTACCAAATGTTTAATGACGATGCTATTGCTATTCAAGGTTTTGTATACAACATGATAAGCCCAGTCACTTGAGACAGCCCCCTACATCAGGGCTTTTTGTCTGATGCTACTCAATGCTGTGCTGGGAATGTTTGAGGTCACAGCGCGAGCTCCAGCATCTCATTACTTTCCGATAAACATTTTTTAATGAGACACATTTGATTGGGTAACAAATATCATTTTGTTCCTGATTATTTGTCACAGATAATCGACACAACATGTTATGGTACAGTAATGCAAGAAATTAAATAGCCACATTAACCTCTGCTGGTTTCCCTTCTATGGTTCTATGTAGTAGTCGCGTCTATCTAGTAGCTAAGTCTATGTAGTAACAAAGTCTATGTAGCCAGTCAGTTTACTATTGAGTCATTTCCGACGTCATTTCAGAACTACTTGCAGTGAATTTAGAGGAATAGCCACCTCTAGCAGGGGAAATTCCTCCTACGGGTGAAAACACGAGATGTAAGAAGTCATGACAGTTTCAGAAAAAAGTTTTTAGAAAAAAAAGACATATTGGGCTCAATAGGAACAGGTCGGAGTGGCGTTGTCAGAAGCTCTCAAAACCAGTGACGACCTATATATGCGTTTTTACGTGTATCGGTATTGGCCATTTTTTCTTTTCTTTTTTTTTCGCCATGATTTACTGACAGTTCAATAAACAGTTCATTTTTTTTTTATTGAGATATTGTAACATTTGTTATCATCATTGTGTCATTTTTTGATTTTAATTGAGGAAGGCTTAGCCTGGAAATCCAGACCCACATCTAAAAAACTGTATGGTCTGGCAACGAGTAATGGAAATGGCCCAACTCGAGCCGCACCAAGCATGCATTTGAAAATATCAGAAGAATACAAGGGGTGACGTAAGCAGACCAGTGGAGCTAACCAATAGATAAGACTCTTGCCGTATCCGGTCGGTAAAACAGCAACGCTTTTGGCCCGCCTATATTGATACATCACGAGTATACACAAGTATATTGCTCGTTCCCAGAGTTACTCGCTGAGCAAATTCAAATTGTGCTCTCGCGAGAACTCTGGATTTCCAGGGTATTATCGGCTCCAAATATCGGCTCAAGAAAATCGGTGTCGGCATATCAGTTATTGGCTAAGGCTGATGAAAAAATATCGGTATCGGCCCTAAAAAAAATCCATATCGGTCGATCCCTACTCAAAACCCAGTCATACTGCTTGAACTAGAGTTCAGCCAATAGAAAACAACCACTCTGGAAAAGCATTTTTACCCAGAAGTAGCTTTTTTTACAGAAGATTTCCCCCATTTAAGAACTTTACACATTTGAGTCAAAATAATCATAGAAATGTTCACAAAAACCTCATGAGACCAAAGCAGAAGCGTTTTCAACTGAAAATGGGATTTGGCTGTTTCCTTCCCTTTGAAGGAAGTAGGTATGGGGTTAGGGCATCTTCCTCAAAGATGCCTCAGACTTTGTGGTTGCGGGATTGAACCCTGAACCTTTGGTGACTGCACTACCCTGACCGCCGTTGAGTACGTTGTGCTGTTGGATGTACACACATAGCTCCTTCTTTATGAATGAGGAGCGGTTGTTCTTTAAGACCTTATCTGGCTGGTTGTCAATGTAAACAGTGGAAACAAAATGCTAAATGTCAACAAAGAAGTTCTTCTGGTTTAAGCAGAAGAGCCCTCCTCTTGTTGGGTGCTAAATTCTCCTAGCCACCAAGTTGTGATGCTGGCGTTCCCTGTACGGTCCAACACTTAGCAGCCCCCAGTAATAATGGTGGCTTAATGTTTTTGCATCATATGCGTGTTTGGGTTTCTTCAGTCCAACAGAGCTGGCTGCTGTTCACCATTTTCAGCTTGCGCTCCTTAAAACCTCTAAAATAGTCTGTTGTGGAGGGGGATGAGGAGTGGGGGCTTTATATCAACCTGATCTCTCGTCTCCCTGTGCTTTCTATCTCTTGTTTTCTCTCTCTCTACGTCGCACAGCACTATCTCTATTTTGGATGACATACTTTTTTCTCTCTTCCCTCCCTGTGAGTATCTCTCTGTCTCTGTATCTCTGTCTCTTTCTTTCTTTCTCTCTGTCTCTGTCTCCTTCTCTGTCTATCTCTCTGTCTCTGTCTCCTTCTCTGTCTGTCTCTTTCTCTGTCTCTGTCTGTCTCTATCTCTGCCTCTGTCTCAATCTCTACCTCTCTCTCTCTCTCTCTCTCTCTGTCTCTGTCTCTGTCTCTGTCTCTGTCTCTGTCTCTCTGTCTTCACTCTCTCTGTCCCTGTCTTTCCTTCTCCCTCTGCCCCCCCCCACCACATACACCTCAATCTCTCCCTCTATCATTCTCTCCCCGTCTGTCCCTGTCTCCTTTATGCTATCATTTCTTTTTCATCATAACTGGAGAAACTGTTTCCTCTGAGACGCTGGCTGAGCGCCAGAATTAAAATTCATCCTGCTTCGACTTGCTTTCTCGCCATCTCCTCCTCCTTCTTCTCCTCCTCTTCCCCCACCTCCCAGTGGTACCATCCACCTCCCTCTCCTTCTCTCCCCCCCCCTCCCTTTCATGACTTATATTTATATATTTCATTTTATTTTTGGTTCATTGCATTAGGATTCTTTGTTGGTCTTCGCTGCAGTGTTTTCGTCTGGGCTGAGTGACTAAACTGTGAAGAGAAGCGCGTTTATGCTGATGACGGCACCTCATCATTTTACAGGAAACTGGTTCTCTAAGAGGCGTTGCTGGAGTCATCTTGGATCTGATGCATTGTTCTTTCTCCAGATCCTGTTCCAGCTTATGTCTGTTATTGATTACTTGATCTGTTAGAAGTGTTCAGTAGCTGTTGCCCAGTGATTATGGGAGATCAATCAGCATGTCTGTATGGCTTGGTTGGGAACATAAATTGATGCATACATTTGATGGCCAAACTGAGTTATTGATATTTCATGATAAGTCATCCTTCTCTTTGGATGTCAGGGCTGCTGTTTGATGGACGTATTTGAGTTAACAACCTGAATAGTTTTCCTAATATAAAATTAACATAACAAAGGTTCTGTCTCTAAATTGAACCGTAAAACTTTAAATGTTTGCTGCTACTATTACTGTTTTGACTGAGACTTCGAGACTTCGACTAGCCAGTGCACTTCTACCTTTCTGGGTTAGGGTTAATTAATTCCCCTCAGACAATAAACAGGTTGGGTTCTCTAATTGCGCGGTAAACCACCAGCCGTCCAGTGGATATTACCCTGGCTAGCTCAAACCTAATAACTTCTACTTGTGGTGCACTCACTTAGCGTTTTCCTTAATACACACAAAAACAATATTAGTGCTTTTATCTTCACGTTTTTAGCAATACACTTCCCTCACTTATCCAAACATAAAGAACAATAAAATGCGTAACATCATTTATAAAATAGCCATGCAGTAGTAGGAATGATAAACAGTTTGTTTGGAATGGCGTGATACCTGAAATTTTCAGATTATATTTTCTTTTACAACTGGAAACAAAGTGTGTCAGTTATGTATGCCTCTCCTATGCATTGCGATAGTATTTTGTAAGTGATTTTGGGGTAATTATGCAGATCGGTCTGCGTACTCCAGTGTGAATGGCGGCCAATGTCAAACAAGGACAGCGCTAAATCCTTAAAGTCCTTAATTCCAACAGTCCTCTCTAAGAGTCTTGTAAGATTGGTGAACAGGAAAAACACTTCTGCACATTTACTTTCGTCCACAATTCCGTGTGGGAAATAATAGAAAAGATATCTGAACAACAATAAGAAAAATTTGTGCCTGGTTTAGATTTTTCCCTGCTGCAAACCTCAAATAACGGACATGACCTTATAAGGACCTGTGTTCTGTGGCTGACCAACTCTGGCTCCCTCATTCTAATCCTCTTTTCCATTTTCCCACGAGTCCTGCTTTTAAATCTCAAATTTGCACACAGTTGTTTCGGGTAAAGTAAACTGGCAGAAAGTGTGGATGTGTTTAAAAACATCTTTGCTAAAGCTTTCACCGTATTTCAAAAACCTACAGCCCCAGTATACACAAGAAAGAATCTTTATTCTCAAACTACTATTGACATGAAGTATGTATATTACTCTTGAAACGTCGTGTTTTCTCTGAGTTTATTTAGTGTTTACGTCTTGTCTTGTCTTGTCTCTCAAGAATTCAACTTTTGCAGTTGCATTGGCAAAAAGCAATTTGGCGCTTCAGATTCCAAAACGCCATCGGTGTCAAACCCACACAGCAAGAGAGCGTAATTCAGTCTCAAATCGTTGTTTGTTATTTACTTTTTTTTTCCTCACGAACGTATGCGAAACCTGGCCCTGGGTCATGTCCATCCTGAATCACATGATCTACGGATATGGATCATAATGTCATCCTCCTCCTCCTCCTCTTCCTCCTCCTCCTCCTCCTCTTCCTCCACCGTCCTTCTTTCAAGGACCACAATGGAAATGAGCCTTCGGGCTTTATTGTGCCATCCCTGACTATTTATGTATTTTAACGTATGAGACAGAGTGCTGTTCATATTGTAGCGGGCCTGTGGGTGTGGGGTTTCCACGCCACCAAGTCGAATAGACAATAGCGACACAACACACAAAGCAGGATCAACTTAGGATGGTTTATTCACCTAGTAAACACAACCAGGGTGGGAAAAGGGTCATCCACCTCCTTTATGATCCAGTCCTCTTTGTATCTTGCTAGCCCTAGCTCTGGCTTGTGGTAGGATGCTGTCCCTTTTAGCTGCAAGCGCTCCAGCTTAATGGCCTTCAGGCCTGCCTCGTTAACTGGAGGAAGTCCATGTATGGCCTGGGGGGTGGAGCCAGCAGGTTGCCAGACCTACCACTCCCCTCACTCCTCCCTGGCGTCTGCCACAATATTTTATATCAAAATGGTCAAGTAAAATCAATCAATCAATCAATCAATCACTGCCTCTTCCCCAGGGCTCTGACGACTGCCTGGTGAAGATCTGGGGGACGGACGACGGCCGGCTGCTGGCCACGCTGCGGGGCCACGCGGCTGAGATCTCGGACATGGCAGTCAGCTACGAGAACACAATGCTGGCCGCCGGCTCCTGCGACAAGACCATCCGGGTGTGGTGCCTGCAGACCTGCGCCCCGCTGGCCGTGCTGGAGGGCCACGCCGCCTCCATCACCTCCCTGCAGGTGGGTTTGGATGTGTTGGTGTGTTTGTGTGTGTGTGTGTGTGTGTTTATTAACCATTTAGATAGGGATTTATGTGTGTGTTTGCGTGTGTGTGTGTGTGTTTATCAACCATTTAGACAGGGATGTATGTGTGTGTGTGTTTATCAACCTTTTAGACAGGGATGTGGGTGGGTGTGTGTTTATCAACCTTTTATACAGGGATGTGTATGTGTGTGTATGTTTATCAACCTTTTAGACAGGGGTGTGTGTGTGTGTTTATCAACCTTTTAGACAGGGATGTATGTGTGTGTGTGTGTGTTATTCAACCATTTAGACAGGGATGTATGTGTGTGTGTGTGTGGGTGTGTGTGTTGTGTACCAGTGCTTGGGTCCACTGAGTGTATGCACATGTGTTTATGTACTCGGTTCTGCACGTGTATGAAGAACTATGCAGAAAATGCATAACCTTGACTCCGACTAAGTTAATGTAATATGGTTTCACTTAATGCCGAACTTTGCATTTTTCAATGTGGCTGAGAATCTTGTGTCTCCAAATGGGTATTTTGGTTATTGTCATGTTCTTTTTTTACCCAGTCATCATCTCCCTGTGTCGTTTATTGATTGGCTGCCACACTAACATCCTCTTCTCTAATTGGCTGCCACGCTAACATCCTCTTCTCTAATTGGCTGCGTTGCAGTTCTCTCCTCTCTGTAGCGGCTCCAAGCGCTACCTGTCCTCTACTGGAGCGGATGGCACCATCTGCTTCTGGCAGTGGGATGCACGCACACTCAAGTTCTGGTGAGTACACACACACACACACGGGCACACAGGCACACACACGCACGCACACACACAGGCACACAAAGCCATATACAGTACATACTTGTTTGCAATTAACCATTTTGTCACATTTAGTTCACACCACGTTGATGTTGGGAATACAAAACTGCACTCAAAATACAATCTGACTGATTTTCAATTCAAACTCGTGTGTGTGTGTGTGTGTGTACGTGTGTGTGTTTAGTCACAGACCCAGTAAGTTCACAGAGCGTTCCAGACCTGGCGTGCAAATGATCTGCTCCTCCTTCAGTGCAGGTAAACACAACCTACTTTTAGTCTATGCATACATGTGCATGTGTGTGAAGCATATATGTGACTAAAGTCTATTGAGGGTATACTGTACATCTATAAATGTAAATATGCAGGCCTGTGACTGATCTTTAGCCAAGTGCGCAGTGAAGAATCTTTCCCTGAAGGATTTGTGTTCTAGTATCGAGTCTAGTATTAGGTAGCAATACAGGCTGAGTGCGAAGGAAAGAAGGGCAATGAGTAACTTGTTTTAAAAGGTAACACGGAGAACGACTAATTTAAGTGAAACATTTATTTAGCAAGCCATTTCCGAAACAGGAGTTTTCTGCACGTATTATATCAAGCTGACGAAGTACCTCAATTATCTACAGCTAGAGCTGTGCCATAGGAACAAGGCCCCTTAGGGGAGAAAGGATGAGGCAATAAATTGTTATTGAAATGTGATGAATGTTTTCTTTTTTACATCTATTATATTCTGGGTTGATTGCATGTGCTCTATGT